>NC_085015.1:26165049-26245049 GCF_963854185.1 Sardina pilchardus
TTGTCCCTGGCCCTTACTCTCACTCTCTTTTCCTGTCTGTAGCACTGTCCCAATCCGCCTTTTAAGTCAGTGTCTCTCTCTCTCTCATATCCAGCAAATAATGAATGAGTCACAGTGACAGGAAGAGCGGAGGGGAAAAAGGATCGCCACTCTCTTTCTTCGCTTCATCTGTTTCTTCACATCGGCTTTTCCGGTTCAAATGATTGTATCACTGTGATTGGAAAGTCGTATTAACACATTGGGGAGCATAGAGCAGGATGCGGTCACAAGATTAGCGTCTTTTCTGCTGCTTATACTAATAAGGAGATGACAGAAGACGTGTAGCCTTCCAGGTAGCTAGAAGACTGCTAAGCAGCTCCATATATTCACTCCAGGAAAGAGCAGCATCTGGACCCTGAGGTGGCTTATGGAGAATAGGCTGAACATCTCACTCCTTCGGTGTTCCTCAGAAGTTCTTTAAAATGAAAAATATAGCAGTTCAGATGTAAGAGTGATACAAGTGAATAGTGAAAAGAACTCCTTACACAGTTCAAAAAAGCAAAGAATTTCACTGCCTACAGTGGTCGAGGTTTGACCCACAGATGACACCAGAGGTAAGAACTGTAATTCGACTAAAAGCATGCACACACGCACAGAAATAACACTGATAAGTTAGCTAGGCAATGGGATAGAGCTGCAATCTCCTCTTCTTCTCTTGCAACCCATCCCCCTCTCCTCTCCTAATCTCTCCATTCATCTCCTTTACATAAACATTTCTGCAACAGTGAGGTGTCGGAGATGGGTATTTATTTAAGGAGAATAGAATGTTTTCTCTCTCACACTCCCTGTTTTTGTGTGTGTACGTGTGTGTGTGTGTGTGCGTGTGTGTGTGGGTGCTTGTGTGTGTGTGCTTGTTTGAGTGTGTATGTGTGTGTGTGCTTGTTTGAGTGTGTGTGTGTGTGTGTGTGTGTGTGTGTGTGTGTGTGCATACTAATGTGTGTTTATGAGCCTGCAAAGTGCCTTTTCAAATGTTTTACTATGATCATTATGATTTACGATAGTCATTTGAGCAAAAACCATTCAACTAGTATCCTAACAAGCATCCTAAAGTATCCTAACTAGTATCCTAACTAGCATCCTAACGGTTGACTGGAGTGTGTCCTTCCACCAGGTGTTGTCTGTGAGCGGAGACACAGGCCTCTGGGTTACAGGCCCAAGTTCACTTTGGCTCCCGTGTCAAGAGGTTATTTCATCAGTCACTGAACTGGCCGGGTCTTGCCACCTTCTTCACTGCGCGTCGGGCTCATTTTTCACCAGAACCTGAACAGCCCCGCTTCTTGGCCCGGCGAATTTGGACGGTCTTCGCCGAGCCCTCCCATCCGATGTTTATACATTCCAGCCTCCTGTGCGTCCAACCTGTCACATACGATTCCAGGCTATTAACGGCCACCTGAACCTCATTAAGCACAGGCGGGAATAAAAATATTTTTGGCCAAAGGGGCCTTGAGAAACAGGTTTCTAAACCACCACTATAGTCTATGTGTGGAGGTACACTGCTCTCTCTCTCCCTCCATCCCTCCATCCCTCCCTCTCTCTTTCTTTCTCTCTCCTTCACTGTTGTTCCCCCTCACCTGCTTTTACCCCCACCTGTCTGGGCCGAGCCAAGCCAAACACGCGGTGCGTGTAAAACAAGCTTGTAAAGAACGAGGGGCAGAGAGGAGTAAAAAAAAGAGGGAGATGTGTGATGGAGAGAGGAAGCCTGTGAAAACACGCCGAGCGGCGGAGCGCAGGGTGAAAGGCCTCATGGGTAATAGCACAGGGTTTTATAGCGTGTGAGGTAATATGAGGGTAAGGCCAGATCACGGTCTTTGTGTGTGTGTTTGTGTCTGTGTGTGTGTTTGTGGGGGGGGGGGGGGGGGGGGGAGTGAGAAGATCACATGAAGACACTAGATGAGACAGTGGTGACGACGACAGGCCAACACAGACACAGATTGAGTGTGAGAGGGAAACAAATCTTTAGTCCACTTCTCTGTGATCTCCAGCAGCCACAGCTGTTATGCTGCACAAGACTCGCCATCTCAAGCTCACACACGCATACAGACATAAACATAAAAATCAACATAAAAGACACTCAGACACATCAGTGCACACAAACACATGCAGTAACACTGGCTGATTTCTTTAAATATTTCTGTATGTCTGAATAATATACAGCCTCACCTTATTATTCTCTCTCTCTCTCTGACTTACTTACTTACTCACTCACTCACTCACAGACACACGCACGGCACGGCACACAAGCGTGCACACACACACTCACACACACACACACACACACACACACACACACACACACACACACACACAAACACACACACACACACACACACACACACATATACACACACGTCTCTCCTTCAATCCTTCACCAGCCACATGCTTTTCTGGACCTCCAATAAAGACCATTATTGCTTGAACAGGCCGTGGACCTCCCTGTGGCACACCCACACACGCGCTATTCAGGTGGCTCAGGTGTGACAGCAGAAGATTGTGTTGCAGGCCATGATGTAATGTGCTTTTACGGCACACACAGGCAATGCTGAGAGTGCTAGTAGTGGAGTCATTTAAGCAGTCATTCAATTTATTGCACCCCATAAAACAAAATGATCACATGAATTAAACTACAGCTACATTACCCTTTTTATGTAAATAGCTTTAAATCACACACGTGCCAAAAAGTATATGGAGTGTGTGTGTGTGTGTGTGTGTGTGTGTGTGTGTGTGTGTGTGTGTGTGAGAGAGAGAGAGAGAGAGAGAGAGAGCAGGCATAATTGTGTGATTGCCTGCACATGTACCTGTTTGTTTGTGTGTGTGTGTGTGTGTGTGTGTGTGTGTGTGTGTGTGTGTGTGTGTGTGTGTGTGTGTGTGTGTGTGTGAATGTGCTGTGAAAGTGACATCTAGATACACAAGCACAGAAAAACGCTTATTATTTTGTTGTCAAAAACTACTTTTAGCCAGGCTTCAACATTTGGCGTATTTTGCACACGTACGCACACACACCAAGTTCTTGAGTATGTTGTTAACAAGCAACAAATACAAATACATTGTATTGTGTTTAAAACTAGGCACATATGTTGCATCTAATACATACTGTAACCACATTCACTATACTGACCATTGGCTAGCAGTGCTCCTTCAATAACTACAAGATACAGTTATGGCACAGTAGCAAATACAGTCACAATCTATTTTGGTTCCAGGCCTGTACAAAACAAAATATCTCTAGTGCCATCTGCTGGCCAAACAAGAGAGGTACAAGGCAAGACAGCTGCACAGATGAACTATTTAACTTAAACTGATAAAAACATGACTCAATAAAGCACATCCAAACATTATAGATAAATTAATTAATGTAAAGTCAGCTTTAAATTACTCCATCTATCAGAGGCATATGCGCACACACACGCACATACACACACACACACACAGAAGAAATTTGAAGAAATTCTTCAAAATATTTGCTATTTTATTCCTCTTGAACTATGCTCTTCAGTCTCATGTAAAATATGACCACATAGCCTTCAATACTTGCCCTACTGTAGTAGACCATTGGGAGGCACCCTTGCATGCTGGGTATTCCAGAACTATGCAGAGAGCATATTGTTGAGTTACAACATCTAATAACCAGAACTCTCCAATAAATCTGTGGATGACTACATCTCTGATGTCTTGTGACCCTCATGTGGCTCTGATGTACAAAGTTCCTTTTCCTCAAGACAGAATGACCAGCAAAAAACTCTCTCAGTAACTTTCTTTATCAGCGCGCGCACACACGCACACACACACACACACACACACACACACACACACAGACAGACACATACTGTACACAGACACAGACACAGACACACACACACACACACACACACACACAATCACACTTTAGGGCTAGCTATTCAACAACTTGCTGGTTATTTCTTTTTCTTTGAAATTGGCAAATAGATTTGTCCTGTGGGAAGCAGTTAATTATAGGCCTAGTCAGCCAAAGAGCATCTGCTCAAGCATGTTAAAAATATTTCTGTGATTTTTCTCGATTGCTTTGACCTGCTCAAAGAAACTGGGATCCAGTTGGTCTTCATGAACACCTTCTTTGCACAGCAGAAGTCATCGCTTGCAAATGTGTTTTTCATTGGGTTCACACATTTATCACACCCTTTTGCAAAGCAGTTAGGCTAACAGAAATCAAAGACACCAAACTGGTTGGTTGGTTTCCTTGTGCCAACCAAACACAAAACTGTCTGAAATGCTATTGCCTGATCTGTTTGTGACATAGCCTACACTTGAGCTAGTTTTTAGGCCTAGCCGACCATAGACATAGAACCCTAGACGGAGCATTGGCTGCTGAGACGCGAGAAATACGGCCGCCATCTTGGAGTGGTGAACGTCGAGAGTCCACACCAGAGAAACCTAAGGAAGAGACAGGATGCCGGGCTGGTGTGCCGCATACGCCTGCTCGAACGAACGTACGCTGGAGTTGAGGAATCAGGGGATAACTTTTCACAAGTAAGATTTAACATTACTGTACTATTTTTTGTATTTTGTAAACAGCATATTATCATATTACCAGAGAGTTGAGAAGGAGCAAAGATACTGAAGTGGTTAGCTGCTAACGTCTATCGATGTTCTAGGTTACTAGGCTGCTAGTAGCTAGACTTGCTTGGCAATTAAACTCATTAAAACATGACATGTTTGAACATCATAAAGTTAAAACAAGTGATGGAAGATAAATATTGTAAAAGCCAATAGTCAAATTTCAGTCCACGTCGAGTTGGGGGGATAAGTTGTTAGCTAGCAACTTTTAGTCAGCAGGTAGCTGCTAACGTTAACGTTAGACAATCAGATGGACAGTGTCTAGTACAGTAGCTGCTATAGCTTTCTAATGCAATGTTGTGTGGTAAAAATGCGTGAAGAACCCTTTCCAACCTTACTTGACACCTGGAGTGGGGTAATATATATTGGGATTAGTGTTGAACTATTACATCTGAATTGACTAACTGTCGACTGCTGTTCCTAGACCCTCAGTGTCATTGCACCGACTGGCCTTAGTATGAGCAGTTCCGTGTAATAAACCCCCCAACACACACACACACACACACACACACACACACACACACACACACACACACACACACACACACACACACACACAGACACAGACACAGACACAGACACAGACACAGACACACACTCTGAGTAGATCATGTTGAAATGGGGAGTGGGGACGCATATTAAAAATGATGAACCAGAATATATGTAAATGTATGTAACCAGCACTGACCAAAACTACGTCTGACACTTTTGAAGGTTTCCCAAAGATGAATCCTTGAAAAAGAAATGGGAAGTGGCGTTGAGGAGAGAAGGGTTCACTGCAACAACTCATTCTATTCTCTGCAGTCAGCACTTTAGGCAGGCTGATTTTGATAGGACAGGTCAGATAGTCAGACTACGGGATGGAGTTATTCCATCCCTTTTCAGCTTTCCTGTTCACCTCCAAAAAGTAGGTGTATCATCATAAGGCTATTGGCATTCGAATATACAGTGCCTATAGAAAGTCATCATACCCTTTTGAAATAGTTACTTTTTTTGTCTTACAGCCTGAAATCAAAACCCATTTTAAAAAAAATCTTTTCCAGTTTTATTAACAAATTTAGCTGTACAACATCAAAATAATGAAAAAAAAGTCAACAGTTCTGAAAATTAATAAAAAATTAAAAACTAGAATAACAGGGTTGGAAAAGTCATCATACCCTGACTTAATACTTTGTAAAGCTTCCTTTTGCTTTCATTACAGCCATCAATCTGTTTGGATATGTCTCTATTATAGCTTTGCACACCTAGATAGGGGAATATTTGCCCAATTTTCCGTACAGAAATGTTAAAATTTAGTCAAATTCTGTAGGGAATGGCGATGGACTGCTCTCTTCAAGTCAATCCACATATTTTCTATAGTATTTAAGTCAGGGCTCTGACTTTGCCACTCAAGGATATTCACCATCCTATCCTTAAGCCACTGCTTTGTTCTTTTGGCAGTATGTTTAGGATTATTGTCGTGTTGGAAGGCGAATGACCTCCCCATCCTCAGCTGTTTAGGAGAGGGACGCAGGTTTTCCTCAAGAATTTTGGTGTACTTGGCAGCATCCATTTTCCCTTCTATCCTGACCAATTGCCCAGTTCCCGCTGAAAAGAAACATCCCCACAACATAATGTTGCCCCCACCATGCTTCACACTAGGTATGGTGTGTTTTGGGTGGTGTACTGTGTTGGTTTTCGCCAAACATTGCGCTTGGAGTTCAGTGCAAAAACACATCTGGAATATTCTGCTACCATGTGGAAAAAGCTTATATGATCAGATGAGACTAAGATCAAACTTTTTGGAGACTAAGATTGACGTTTTTGGACTGAGCTCCAGGCGCTAACCAAACACAGTATACACACCCAAACACACCCAAAACACACCATACCTACTTTGAAGCATGGTGGGGGCAACATTATGTTTTGGGGATGTTTCTCTTCAGCGGGGACTGGGCAATTGGTCAGGATAGAAGGGAAAATGGATGCTGCCAAGTACACCAAAATTCTTGAGGAAAACCTGCGTCCCTCTCCTAAACAGCTGAGGATGGGGAGGTCATTCGCCTTCCAACACGACAAAAATCCTAAACATACTGCCAAAAGAACAAAGCAGTGGCTTAAGGATAGGATGGTGAATATCCTTGAGTGGCAAAGTCAGAGCCCTGACTTAAATACTATAGAAAATATGTGGATTGACTTGAAGAGAGCAGTCCATCGCCATTCCCTACAGAATTTGACTAAATTGTAACATTTCTGCACGGAAAATTGGGCAAATATTCTCCTATCTAGGTGTGCAAAGCTATAATAGAGACATATCCAAACAGATTGATGGCTGTAATGAAAGCAAAAGGAAGCTTTACAAAGTATTAAGTCAGGGGTATGATGACTTTTCCAACCCTGTTATTCTAGTTTTTAATTTTTTATTAATTTTCAGAACTGTTGACTTTTTTTTCATTATTTTGATGTTGTACAGCTACATTTGTAAATTAAACTGGAAAAGATTTTTTTTTAAAATGGGTTTTGATTTCAGGCTGTAAGACAAAAAAAGTAACTATTTCAAAAGGGTATGATAACTTTCTATAGGCACTGTATGTAACTATTTTATCGTCAAATATGTATATTGTTGCTGCTGTTGCACTATGTTTTATGCGTAATGTTTCTTCAATTCAGCCGGTGAAGGACAGAGCTACATCTACCTCCAGAAAAGCTGAGGAAAGCCTGTTCATAGCCTGTGAGGATTCCCCGGAAACATCAACCCAACAACCTCAGCCTAATAAGGTGAATTTTGTTCTGTTTCAAACATCATATCATAATAAGTGCAATGCCCATACAAACAATGTTTTCCAAGACACTTGTCATGTTGAATTGGTGATGATGTAGATTCAGATAGATAGATGTTCCTGGAAAATATAAAAATATAATTTGTTTCACTACCACTCATTAAACACACTCAAAAATGACTGACTTTGATAGCTGATGATGCCATAAACTAGTGGTGTCAAAGTGATGTTTGTGAACACATTGCTAAAACATTGCTCAAACAATGTTCATTCTTGAATTTCCCCTTGGGGATCAATAAAGTATCTATCTATCTATCTATCTATCCCTCCCTCTTTCTACTAGGAGCATGACTATGCGTTGCCTGCTTCTCTGGACGCTTTAAAGACCAAACTCCATGAAGCCTTGGCAAGAGTGGAAAGTCTTGAGCGAGAAAAGAAGAATGCCATCTCCAGGGAAAAGAGGGCAAAGACGACCGTGAAGTGTGTTTTGGGGGAATTGAGGGAAAAGAACCTCATTAATGAAGAGCTATGTGAGAAGCTTTCATTCTACTCAGGTAAGAGAAAATGAGCACTTTGAAAATCATGTAAATGTTATTGTTACTCTCTATCTCTCTCTTTGTTAAACTCCTTGCTTAATATCTGAAGGGGACTAATTCATCTTTGGTCATAACTTTTCAGATCTTAAGATGGACTTCATACCGAAGCAGGGCCTTGAGTACACACAGGACTGCAGAGAGTTTGTGCTGACGCTCCACCTTCATGGTCCGAAAGCGTACAAATACCTCAGAGAGACCCGAAACTTTCCCCTCCCACATCCAAAAACATTGCAACGGTAGGAAGGCGTAATGTTGTCTGATTGAATTTTTGGAAAGTATTCTACCACTTGAGTTTTCATTTGTGAAGCCTTTTTTAGAATGTGCAATTATTGGTTATTTTGCACGATTCTGAAGTAGTTATATTTTGTTGACCGTAATATATCAATTGCATTATTGTTCTATAATAATAATGATAATAATCATAGCAACTAGCCATGCAGAGCTAGTAACAGTTGTCTTTGTAACTTTACAAAACCTGTTAAGAAATAGCCTCGTTCTGTACATTTTGCTTCAGTCATAAATATAAAATAGTGTAGCAATGGTAGAATAAGCAGGATAATGAACTTCCCAGTACAACCTTGAATGTGTGTTTATTTTTAGATGTTCAAATATTATGTCATCCGCTATCCGTTACATACTGATATAACATGTGATCGGTTCTTATCAATATTTTTACAGGTGGCTGCGCTCGGTGGATGCCAAGCCTGGACTGAACAAAATGATGCTTGATATGCTGGGGAGACGATGCCAGGGAGATCCAGATAAATATGGTATCGTTTCCCTCATGTTGGATGCCATGTCTATCAAGAAGCATATCCAATACAATCCACATACAGAATCCATGTTTGGTTTTGTAGACCTGGGGGATGGATGTAATGAGACTGTACTAGCTACAGAGGCTCTTGTGTTCATGGTCGTTGGCCTTCAAGGACATTGGAAAACACCCATTGCATATTTCCTGACCAAGTCTCTCTCTCCAGAACCACAAGGGGTTCTTCTCAGTCAGGCTTTGGAGGAACTGCATGCACGGGGAATTCGGGTGGTATGTGTTACAATGGATGGGCATGCCACCAATGTCAGTATGTGCAACCAACTTGGCTGTGACCTGAAGGGGGACCCACGAGAGCCACTTCAAACCAGTTTCCCACATCCGGTGACTGGTGAGAAAGTATTTGTAATGATGGATGCTTGCCATATGCTCAAGCTGACACGTAATATGTTGCAGGTAAATGAACATTGTAGACCTATTTGTGCAAGTTTCTCTGCTGCTGAAAAGTTATGTAGATATTGTGGTCAGTCCATTTGCACAGCTATGGCTGGACACAATGATCATTTTCCTGTTTGTACTTGAGCAGTGTCTGATTCTTACTCTGCAGGCATATAGTCCAATTGCGACGACCACTGGACAGATCCATTGGAGGTACATTAATCGTCTCAATGATTTGCAAAAAGAGTCAGGACTGCATGCTGCCAATAAAATAACAGACAAGCATGTCTACTTTGAGAACCACAAGATGAGGGTGAACCTGGCTGCACAAACTCTGAGTCGCTCCGTGGCAGTGGCTCTCCGCACTATGATGGATCTTTGCTACTCTCAGTTTAAAGACTGTGAGGCAACCGCAGAATTCATTGAGGTAATACAATTAGTGATTACAGGACCATGTACCTGTTTCTTTTCTTGTTTTCTATTTTAAGGCGAGACACGCCAGGTGAAAACATCGATTTTGCTTACATCGGCCAATAGCAACCATTCTGCATAACAGCACACCCAATCAGCTGTTATCCCTTACATGTTGAGCTTACAGTTTAGAAATACCTGATACCTTATTGTTTACACAAGTGTCTTTATAGATTGTTGACAGGCTGTTTGACACAATGAATGGACGCAATCCTCGAGCCAAAGGATACAAAGCTCCCTTGGGTGCTTTAAATTGGATGGAGCGAAAAGCATTTTTCCTTAGAGCTAGGGAGTACTTGCTCACCTTGGTGACAAAGGATGGAGCCCCCCTTCACCGGTCAAAGAGGTCAATTAAAATAGTGTTTGTTAAGTTCAGTCTAGTCCCTTCGGCATCGAGTTCCTAAGATGCTCTGTTGTTCCCATATGCATCGAGTTCCTAAGATGCTCCGTTGTTCCCATATGCATCGAGTTCCTAAGATGCTCCATTGTTCCCATATGCATCGAGTTCCTAAGATGCTCCGTTGTTCCCATATGCATTGAGTTCAGAAGATGCGCTGCGCTCTGTCATGCATCGCTTTCCTAAGATGCTCTGTTGTTCTGTTAAGCATCAAGTTCCTAAGATGCTCCTAACTGCTTCAATTTTGTTTCTGTTGGTATTATCTTGTATTCCGTGTGTTTCAGGTCCTACATGTATTTGTACAAGTACATGTAGGTGTCAAAAATGGTAGGTATTGGTAGGTTGGAACATTCTTCCAAGTTATTGTTCCATTGTCTACAAGTATAGGTTATTACATTACTGATAGATCCATGTAACGGAAAATTCAATAACTGAAAGCACCATGTGCTTTCAAGGGGTGCCTTGTTTCACCATGATCAAAACAATACAACTTTTTTTGTTTTTTCATTTGCAGGTACTTGTCAGTGATGGGATTTGTCATCAACATCGACACACTCATTCTGTTGATTCCTGAACTGCTCCAGGTTCAGCGATATGTATTAACGTACAGGTTCAGCCAGGATCACCTGGAGCTATTATTTAATTCGATCAGAGCGTCAGGTAGGGTTGATGTTCTTTACATTGCAACACATTGTTAAAGTGTACCTAATGAATGTCTTTGTTATATCTTGTGAATATGTATGTACTGTGTGCCTGTTTTACATGCAAGGCGGATGGGATAACAATCCCACGGCACGGCAGTTCCAGGCCATCTTCCGTCGTCTCATGGTTCGCTGTGGTGTGTCGCCTAGTGAGACAGGCAATGTGGCAGCCCTAGATAACACAGTGTCCCTGTCTGCAGTGGAGATGTCCTCTGTTGAATCTGTTGAAGAGCACCCATGTCCATTTGCTAATATTCCGGCCCTGGTGTCTGACCACAGCTACCTCCCCACTCGGTTTGGTGGACTGGTGGAAAATGCTCTCGTCTACATTGCAGGATTTGTTGTCAGGCAGATTCTTCGTAAGCTGTCCTGTGATATGTGCCGTTGGAGCTTGGTCAGAGATGCTTTGCCAGCTTCATTTGATAAAAACTTCCATCTTCTCACCCTGAAGAACAAAGGCGGACTAGTGATTCCATCACTAGGCACAGTGAAGGTTTGATTTTAATATCTTGTTATTTATTTGTTAGTCCTTAAATACTGACGTTGCTTTTGTTATGTTCTCTGTTCTGTAGTGTCTTTAAGCACAGTGTAAATCACTACATACATATTAATGTATATTATTATTAATATTATTATTATTATTATTATTATTATTATTACTATTATTATTATTGTTGTTGTTGTAAGGTGGTGAGAGCTGCAGAAAGGGTGATTCGCCAAGCTTCATTAATGCAAACTCAAACTCAAACGGTGTCAGCAGTCCTACACATCGTCCGAGGTGAAATTGGAACAGAGGATGTATTTATGCTGGGGGAGCACATTGAGGAGACACAGTTTGGAATAGACAACCACCATTCCGACTTGATATCATTGGTGGTGTCTGTGTTTCATAGGATAAGACTGCACCACGTTGCAAAGCTTGCCACTCTGGAACTTCAAAGAGGAAGCACAAGAAAGAAACTGTGCAAAACAGTCCTCTTTCAGGGGTTTTAATTTAGTTTACTTTTTTTTATTTTTTTTATACCACCTGCTCCTCCGCAGTCCAGCCTCCACCTGCTCCTCTGCAGTCCAGCATCCAGCCTCCACCTGCTCCTCTGCAGTCCAGCATCCAGCCTCCACCTGCTCCTCCGCAGTCCAGCATCCAGCATCCACCTGCTCCTCTGCAGTCCAGCATCCAGCCTCCACCTGCTCCTCTGCAGTCCAGCATCCACCTGCTCCTCTGCAGTCCAGCATCCAGCCTCCACCTGCTCCTCTGCAGTCCAGCATCCAGCCTCCACCTGCTCCTCTGCAGTCCAGCATCCAGCCTCCACCTGCTCCTCTGCAGTCCAGCATCCACCTGCTCCTCTGCAGTCCAGCATCCAGCCTCCACCTGCTCCTCTGCAGTCCAGCATCCAGCCTCCACCTGCTCCTCTGCAGTCCAGCATCCAGCCTCCACCTGCTCCTCTGCAGTCCAGCATCCAGCCTCCACCTGCTCCTCTGCAGTCCAGCATCCAGCCTCCACCTGCTCCTCCGCAGTCCAGCATCCACCTGCTCCTCTGCTGCTGCAGTCCAGCGTCCAACTGGTCCTCTGCTGTCGAGTGTGTGGTGTGTTGTGTGTTGTGTGTGTCTTTTCAGTGTTGTAACAGCAATTTGTACCGTAAACCCTTGAAAGTTTTTTTTAATAAAAAAATGTATTACAATCTGGTGTAAGTCCAGCGTCCACCTGCTCCGCTGCTGTCTGTGTGTGTGTGTTAATCTTTTCAGTGTTGTAACAGCAATTTCTACCTTAAACCCTTGAAAGTTTGGGTGATTTAATAAAAAAAATGTATTACAATGTGGTGTGCTGTATTCACTCTGACCTTTTTATGGAGTTGCAGTTGAATCCAACAGGCAATGCATGACCTTGCAATAGGTTTCTGGCAAGCTGAATGAAATATAGGCCTAACAGTGTAGTGTGAATGATAAAATTTCAACTGTTTTATACCATTTTATTGATAATATTGCTGTTCTCCCTATTTTTGTAATTATTCACTGTTTAATTTAATTTGTGTTGTTATTTATTTGTATGTCGCTTTGGACAAAGGTGTCTGCTAAATATAACCATAATAAAACAACAAACAAAGGATTGCAGCTAATGAACTATTATCCATATCCAAAATAAATAAATAGGCCTAAATCTGCTCTCTGCATTTGTCTCAACCAGGATTCAATAGGATTCCTTCCCTTCTTTCTCCTTTCCCACCTTATAATAGTCTGGCAGCCAAATGCCATAGTTTAGGTGAACCTGGTTTTGTCGGTTAAAGTTGTTTTTTTTTTGCAGAATCTACTAGGCTAGGGGTACCTTTTTAAGATTTAAGAGGTAGCCCGGTGATATCCCTTGGGCAATTTAGTATATTAAGGTGAGTGATGTAGTAGGCCTATGGTGCAGTGGGTCAAAACGCAGGTTTTAATCACGAAATTTGCAACATTTTGCTCTAAAACCAAATAATCGTGTGTCCTTTAGCATAGATTTGCACATGACAAAAAAGAAACGTGAAAATTATTGTTATGTAGTGAGGAATTATTACTAAAATGGTCTGACAATTAATTTCTCCAGCCAAAGCGATTACACGGAGTGGAATTAATCACCTCTCCAAGATGGCCGCCTCGCGTCTCGTTTGCTTCCATTGGCCAGAACGTCGGTTGCTCCGTCTAGGGTTCTATGTCTATGTAGCCGACACTTTAGGCCTACAGAAAATAACTGCACTATACTTCATGCAAAAGTGCAGTTTTCTGAGCATCAAAACTGATCAAGTAGGCTATTTGCCGTTATGCAGAAAATATATGGCCATATGTCAAAATTGCATTTCACTTTAGCATACTGTAGGCCACTTTACTGCAGAAATGCAATACAACATAATAATGTGTAAGGGTTAACTGTGCACATAACGTGTTTGCAATTGCACAAAGATGCATATGCCAACAAGGATTTGACTAGTAGATTAGGCTCACGAGGTAGGCCTACCTTTGGATCCACGTAAAAGCATAACTCTGTCCTCCTCTTTCCCTGCCACTTACCAGCGACAGTCTCCCCAGAAAACACTTGTCTTATGCTTTGTCTTCGCTCCTCAGCGTCATCAATAGTCAACATTTTAACTGGTATTAACCATTAAAAGCCTCGCAGTCTCAAGTTTGCTTGTCAAATTTGTGCAGAATAAATATATGCAACAACAACTTTGTATTTGGACCACTTAGTTGTTTTCCCATGTATGAGAATTTACAGCACCAAATGGACAAAGCAGGCCAGAAAAAACTGACACGCGTTGGCATGCTGTGGATAGGGCTAAGTAAAGCAAGATAAAATTGAATTAGCTCTAATGAATATCATGTGTCTGATCGTGTATGGCGCGCTTTCCGTCGGGACAAAGCTAAGCGTTGTCACTGTTGCTATGGGGACTTCCTCTGAGAGTTGCACTGTGGAGATTTTTACAGGAATACGAAGAAGGGGTAAACAACCTCCGTCAGGTGACAGTCCCATTGACCCTGCCATTTGGACTGTGGATTTTGGATCATGGACATATAATCTGTGAGATAATGTTTTGTCCAGCATGATACTGCCATGTTTTGTTACAACAATATTTAATCGCTGAGTTTTGAGAAGGCGTAATTTATTTATTTGTTCCAAGTCTATTGAATTTGAAAGCTCGCCAGCTTATCGCAAAAAGACAACCCAGTAGGTTACAGCGTTCTTCGCTCCGCCAGATGGGAACGCCTCGCGCGCACATATGGCACATCATTCCACGATCGTATGACTCCACTGCGCATGCTCCAATGACCCAAACGTGAACACAATCTCCAGCTTGAAGAAATCTGACCAGGTAAGGCCACTTTCCTTGGTACCGACGTGCAGGAAAGCACGCTGCGATTCACACGTAGAGACACGCATGGAAACGTATAGACTGACATTTGAAGGCAACTTTTTTTGTCGAGTTTGTTTGCATAATCAGGAAAGCTGTCGTAACGTTACAGCTTTGCCAGCCACTAACTGAAGTAGCCTGTGAACCAGCTGGCTAGCTTGCTAACCGAGGAGCTATATCTGTCATGGGCTTAAGCTATTCGCGCAAGCCTCAATCCACGACTGTGGCCAGCCTCTGGTTATTTGTATGGTAATGGAATGATACGATAGCACAGTTCGGTTTTCAATGCCTGTCTCGACTATCAGGTGTAGTCAGCCCAGCCCCATTCATTGTTGCTGAAGCGTAACGACTGAAAGACCTCTCACCGATAGACAGTCCCACCCACCCAGTCGCTGTCACGTCAGTCAGTGGTGTCTTGCTTTACAGGTAACAAGCAAGGTACAATGATATCAACTTAAAGTCCGTACTTGTCAGACTAACGCTGTAAACTCTGGCTACATGTTGTCATACAGCAGTTAGCTAACGTACTATTGGGGTTACAGAAGGCTAGCTATTAGCTATTCATTATGGTTTTGAAGCCATACCATGATGTGTTTTTGGTAAACTGTGCTCATCTTCAAACATTCTGTTTGTACCTACCTTACGTTAGGTAAGCACAACCCAGACTTGCTAGCTACAGTACGTGTTTTACAGTACTGGTACAGATAGCTTAACTCTCTGGCTAGACACATTCGTGTCATGCAAATATAAGTTGCAAATAAATCATGCTTTCTGTGAAGTATTTCAGTCCAAGAAATCTATTGACAATGGTCGAGTGCTTACTGCAAAGTGCATACACTGGTGGATGAATCAGGCGGGAAGTTCCTTGTTTTGGGAAAGGAGCGCAGCGAGTCCTATGACAGGCAAACCACCGCCCCCTCGGTAAGAGGCTTAGGGCTGGGGTCTTCTCAGTTGCCCCGTGAGAATGGGCTCAGGTTAAATGATCATCTCTAGTAGAGATTAGATGCATGGTAAACCGGGACGTTGCATGTTACACTATTTCGATGTAACCTCATTTCATTTCCTGTGAGTTGGTAGTACAGTACGTGTGGCGAGAGTGGTGGAAGTTTTTGTGTTTGTCAGAAGTTCCTGAAATAGTAATATGTCCCAAAACTAAAGGTCCCCTGTAACAGTTCTCAGTTCAGTTTTTCTTTACATTTGAATTGTTATGTTTATAATGTTATAATGGTGACCCTTTGTGCTGTTGGTGGATCTCTGAGCGTAGTGTTCATGAGAGAAAACATGGTGAGAGAGGGGGAAGCAGGGAGAATAGGGGGCATTTCCTGTCTGTAAAAAATCTAATTAGTATAATTGCCTAATGCTGTTTTACTGTAGCCAGCTTGTCACAAGCATTTGCTGTGCAGATAGACACGGCACACACATAAACACACTCATGCACATGTTGTCTTGCATGCATTCATAGGGTCCCTTACAATAGGCACACACACACGCACAGAAAGAGAGAGAACAGCTACGGACACACATCGATAATACATTGTGGAATAACTAACCAGATTGTGAAATTGTGCTCAGGTGGCATTTATATTCTAGTGAGATCTTATCATTATTTGAATATGGCTGTTATTTAGTCGTTGACATACAGAGCCCTGCACAATTATTTCCATTTGTAAAATGGTAAGTAGGGGATTTCAGAGCATTCCTCTATACAGAATCTATCTACATTGTCCAGATTCCGTGATCCTCTCTTGTGCATTCTCCTCTGCAGCTCACCTCACTTTTTGAGAGATCCTGGCAGAGTTCAGATCAGGGGACTCAGATGACAGCAGGTCATATCTGTGTTGATCTGGACATATGTTTTGGATAGCTGTCCTGCTGGACTATCCAATCATCATGATGTCTTAGGAGAGGCAACCTGGTTCCCTGGGGCCTTTGAAGGAAAACTCTAGAATGCCACAGACCCTCCACAGTTGACAGGCATCAGGCTCTTTACACTTATATTATACAGTATATTCAGCCTTCTTCTTACGCAAAATTCACCTTGAGTGTTCCTTGGCCATAGCCGTTTCATTTCACCAAAGATCATGTTTCCAGTCAGTGTCACTCAGCAGAGTCCAGGTACCTTCTTTGGAATGTGCTGGAATGTCCTCTGAATAATCTGATGTAATATCTGCAGCATTTCTACACCATGTGTCTAACATTGTCGTCCTCTTTGTCTCCCTGCTCTCTCCAGTGATACTATGGGTGGGTAGCTGTCGTCTCTCTCTCTCCTCTTTCGCCTGCTGAGTGGCTGCAATCTCGCAAAGCTCCGGCCTCCTACCTGTTGGCCCTGGTGACATAAGGCACTGATCATGGCGGAGGAGGACTATGGCCGTTACGTGGACTGGACCCAGATGGGCGAGGGGGCAGCGGCAGCCAGCGCCAGTCCTGTGAAAGGGGACGGCAAGGTGGAGATCCGGGAGATGAAGATGCAGGCGCGCTCGGGCGTCTGGGCCAAGAGCCACAAGCAGCGGGCGCTGGTCTACCACCAGCTGGTGGGCGCCATCCCGTGCCGCACGGTCACGCCGGACGCCGAGGTGTACCGCGACCTGATGGGCGACGGCAAGGGCAAGCGCCAGGCGTCCTCGCTGCCGCTGCCGGACTTTGTGGACGGCTCGACGGTGCCGCGCTACTGCCTGAAGGCGGAGGCGGTGGGCGCGGTGCACGCCGTCATCTCGTGCGTGGCCTCGCAGTTCCCCGACATCTCGCACTGCCCGGCGCTGCCCGCCGTGGCGGCGCTGCTGCTGCACTTCAGCCCCGACGAGGCGCGCTGCTTCGAGGCGGTCAGCCGCATGCTGGCCTGCAACGAGCCGGGCCGCCGCCTCATGGACCAGACCTTCCTGGCCTACGAGTCGTCCTGCATGACCTTCGGCGACCTGGCGCACAAGTACTGCCCGGCGGCGCACAAGCTGGTGCTGGCCACGGCCACCGACGTCCTGGAGGTGTACTCGGACTGGCAGCGCTGGGTGCTGGGCGACCTGCCCTTCTCGCACGCCGCCCGCGTGCTGGACGTCTACCTGGTGGAGGGCTACAAGGTGCTGTACCGCGTGGCGCTGGCCCTGCTCAAGTTCTACCGCAAGCAGAAGACGGCGTCGGCAGGCTCCGGCAAGCAGCCGCCGCCCCAGCAGGAGTCCTCGGTCATCAGGGCCGAGATCCAGGCCTTCGTCAAGGGCATCGGCTCCAGCATCACCCCGGACAAGCTGCTGGAGAAGGCCTTCTCCATCCGCCTGTTCAGCCGCAAAGAGATCACACTGCTGCAGCTCACCAACGAGAAGTCCCTGCAGCAGAGGGGCATCACGGTCAAACAGAAACGGTACTTGGAGCTTTGGAGAACAAATCAACTGCACACTATAGGCTATGTATACAGTGCCTATAGAAAGTCATCATACCCTTTTGAAATAGTTACTTTTTTTGTCTTACAGCCTGAAATCAAAACCCATTTTTAAAAAAATCTTTTCCAGTTTTATTAACAAATTTAGCTGTACAACATCAAAATAATGAAAAAAAAGTAAACAGTTCTGAAAATTAATAAAAAATGAAAAACTAGAATAACAGGGTTGCAAAAGTCATCATACCCCTGACTTAATACTTTGTAAAGCTTCCTTTTGCTTTCATTACAGCCATCAATCTGTTTGGATATGTCTCTATTATAGCTTTGCACACCTAGATAGGGGAATATTTGCCCAATTTTCCGTACAGAAATGTTAAAATTTAGTCAAATTCTGTAGGGAATGGCGATGGACTGCTCTCTTCAAGTCAATCCACATATTTTCTATAGTATTTAAGTCAGGGCTCTGACTTTGCCACTCAAGGATATTCACCATCCTATCCTTAAGCCACTGCTTTGTTCTTTTGGCAGTATGTTTAGGATTATTGTCGTGTTGGAAGGCGAATGACCTCCCCATCCTCAGCTGTCTAGGAGAGGGACGCAGGTTTTCCTTAAGAATGTGGGTGTACTTGGCAGCATCCATTTTCCCTTCTATCCTGACCAATTGCCCAGTTCCCGCTGAAAAGAAACATCCCCACAACATAATGTTGCCCCCACCATGCTTCACACTAGGCATGGTGTGTTTTGGGTGGTGTACTGTGTTGGTTTTCGCCAAACATTGCGCTTGGAGTTCAGTGCAAAAACACATCTGGAATATTCTGCTACCATGTAGAAAAAGCTTATATGGTCAGATGAGACTAAGATCGAACTTTTTGGAGACTAAGATTGAAGTTTTTGGACTGAGCTCCAGGCGCTAACCAAACACAGTATACACACCCAAACACACCCAAAACACACCATACCTACTCTGAAGCATGGTGGGGGCAACATTATGTTTTGGGGATGTTTCTCTTCAGCGGGGACTGGGCAATTGGTCAGGATAGAAGGGAAAATGGATGCTGCCAAGTACACCAAAATTCTTGAGGAAAACCTGCGTCCCTCTCCTAAACAGCTGAGGATGGGGAGGTCATTCGCCTTCCAACACGACAAAAATCCTAAACATACTGCCAAAAGAACAAAGCAGTGGCTTAAGGATAGGATGGTGAATATCCTTGAGTGGCAAAGTCAGAGCCCTGACTTAAATCCTATAGAAAATATGTGGATTGACTTGAAGAGAGCAGTCCATCGCCATTCCCTACAGAATTTGACTAAATTTTAACATTTCTGCACGGAAAATTGGGCAAATATTCCCCTATCTAGGTGTGCAAAGCTATAATAGAGACATATCCAAACAGATTGATGACTGTAATGAAAGCAAAAGGAAGTTTTACAAAGTATTAAGTCAGGGGTATGATGACTTTTCCAACCCTGTTATTCTAGTTTTTAATTTTTTATTAATTTTCAGAACTGTTGACTTTTTTTTCACTATTTTGATGTTGTACAGCTACATTTGTAAATAAAACTGGAAAAGATTTTTTTTAAAATGGGTTTTGATTTCAGGCTGTAAGACAAAAAAAGTAACTATTTCAAAAGGGTATGATAACTTTCTATAGGCACTGTATGTGTATATATATGCTATGTTGCACAGATAACAGAGGCATGAAAATAACACAGTTTTAACATTCTTGAATACAGCAGATTAATCCATTTGTTATTTGAGACGTTCATGGAAGTTGTTGAGACGAATTTAGCTGGTTTATTGTGTAATTTAGTCTTGACCTTTGCACAGTTTTTCTGGCATTCTTTCATCCTTCCTGTTTTTCTTATGGTGTGTGTGTGCATGTGTGTGTGTTTGCATGCGTGTTTCTGTGAGTGTATCGGTCTCTGAGTGTGTGTATGTGTGTGTGTGTGTGTGTGTGTGCCCTTGCGTGTGTTCTTGTGTGTGTGGTGAGAAGGATGAGGAAGCGTCCGTTTCTCTCAGGGCTGCACTATTAGTATTATTGGATTATAATTACTGGATTTTCAATCAAAGTTTGAACCAGTGTAATTAGCTAATCACAAAGGCTACAATTAATCATGCAGTTCATGCATTTGTCCCAATGGTTCATCTAATGGTTAATAGTCTATGATTCTATGATCTTAGATCTATGATTTTTTTTATTTATGTCCAAATCGTCCATGTGTGTCAGACAGCTTACACAAGTGCTGTGCTTTTCATGCACTAGGCATGGTCAGCGAGTCCGTAATGTTGCTCATTACCCATGCCCTTGGAACCAACCTGCACCAATCACATCGGTGTTTCTGATATAGGCGGGCCAGAGGCGAGCTAAATAGATGACGACAACACTGCGACGTCGAAGTCCGAAATCAGTTAGAAAGCATTGGTTGTAGTGTTATCCAGCTGCGTGTAGGGATATTTTCAAATGCATGCTTTGTGCCGCCCCTCCAGTTGGGCCAGTTTCATTAATCATAGTCAGGCCCTAAATCTTTCTAGATCTCGGTCTGGATTTCCAGGCTAGCTCACAGGGGCAGTCCATGAAAAGAAAATTGGACTGGAATTGCATCACAAATCTTTGGCAATCCCAAAAGCTGTCAGAAAGAGGTGTATTTCCCCTAATGGTGCAGCCCTAGTCTCACTCCACAGCTGTTTGGTGTCTCATTATTTCTCCATCACTTCTTTTCCACCCTCCTGTTTTCTGCCCTGCACTCGTCTGTCTGCTCCTGTGCGCTGCTCCGTCAGGAGGTAGGTGCTGCTGCTCTCTCTCACAACAGTATCCTCTGCACGTACAGTACACATGCACAGTGCTGTGGTGTGATAAAGCGGCCACGGCTGTTATGTCATGACTCATGAGTTGAGAGTGGTATGAGTGGCACAGGTGGCTCATGTCTAACTGGGTTGTTCCTTTTCTCTGCCCTTTTTGTTTTTTTGGATATCTTTTTCTTCCGTGCCTTCCCACAATTTCCCCACACATCCGATGTATGCCCCCTTCCTTCCCTGCCCTCTCAACTTCCGCACGCTTTCTCTCTTCTCCTTCCTCCCTCCCTCTGCCTTGTGCTCTCTCTCTCTCTCTCTCTCTCTCGCTCTCTCTCTCTCTCTCTCTCTCTCTCTCTCTCTCGCAGGCGTAACGTGACGCTAGCGGTGAATGCGGACAACTTCTCCTCGGAGATCGTCAGCGCTAAGGAGATGAGGGACATCTGGTCGTGGATCCCCGAGCGCTTCGCTCTGTGCCAGCCGGAGCTGCTGTTCACCACCTCCACGCACGGCTGCAGCCTCAACAGGTTCATACGCAACGCACCTCTCACGCCACAGACAAACTGCACTCAAGTCCCCTATAAACCACTACCACCTCACTGGGAAAGACATCTCCATGTCATGCAGATGTGCCAGCTGTGAATCAGTAGCCAGTAGACACATTGTGCAGAGAGGCTGCCAGGGCAGGGATGTTACAGTGTCGTAGAGCTTCACTGCATATCGGACCTGAAAGTGTGAATCAGTGTCAACTTCAACTTCAACTTCAACTTCAACTTTATTTTGTCCCCCAATGGGGCAATTCATTTGCAGGAGTGAAGAGCACAACACAACATACAACATAAACCACTCACATAAAGGGACAGATCACAGATAACAAAGGACAGATCACAGATGACAGCCAAAGACAACATGATGATAAGATGCATAAAAGAAAATAAAAAACAGGCTGTGCTGTGCCTAGACCAAGCTGGCCAAAGTGCTATTTGACTAAAGTGCGCTGTGCAATAGGCTACCTCCTTCTCTTGGAGTTGAGGAGGGAGACAGCAGAGGGGATGAAAGATTGTTTATATCTGTTGGTTTTGATTGGTGGAAGTCTGAAAAGGGAACCAGAAGGAAGCAGCTCAAATTGTTGGTATAGTGGGTGGAAGCTATCAGACAGGATAGATTTTGCTTTGTTGTGCAACCTTTTATTGCACATGTCCTGCAAGGTTTCCTGTTTCAAACCAATTATTTTGCTGCTGATGTTGACCACTCTGGACAGCAGATTTTTGTTTTTAACATTGAGTGATTGAAACCAACAAATAAAAGAGAAGGTAAGCACAGACTCAATAAAAGAACGGTAAGACATGATCAACAGAGTCCTGTCAATCTGAAACTTTGCCAGTTTCCTAAGACAAAATAGACGCTGCTGGCTCCTCTTGTACACTGAAACAGTGTTGGACTCAAAGGTCAGTTTTTTATCAATAATGGTACCTAAGTACTTATAAGAGTCCACTAGTTCAATGTCTTGGCCCTGTATTACAGTGTTAACAGGAGGAGGTTGTGCACGTCTAAAATCAATAGTCATGTCCTTCGTCTTAGAGGCATTAATTGCTAAAAATGAGTCTTGACACCAATTCATAAAATAATCAACAACTGGGCCATGCAAGAATTCATCCCTGTCCAACAGGCTCACTATCACTGTGTCGTCAGCAAACTTCAGAATGTGGCGGTTCTCGTATGTGCTTCTGCAATCATTAGTGTACATAATGTACAGTAGGGGAGAGAGAACACATCCCTGCGGAGAGCCGGTGAATGATACAGACAAGTCAGACAGTTTCTCATTTACTCTCACCTTTTGAGTCCTACCCGTAAGGAAGTCAAGAATCCAGCCAACAATACTATTATCCACAGAGAACTGGTCAATGAGTTTCTGTACCAGCAAATGAGGCTGGATAGTATTGAAGGCTGATGAGAAATCCACAAATAAAAGTCTAGCATGAGTGCTAGAGACCTCAAGGTGGCGATAGATAAAATTAAGCAGTGTTAAAGTTGCATCTTGCGCACCCCTTTTTGGTCTATAAGCAAACTGCAGGGGATCAAGCAGGTGTTCTGTCCTGGTTAATATTTCTTTCTTTACGAGTTTTTCAAATGATTTCATCACTAATGAGGTCAGAGCTATAGGCCTGAAATCATTCAAGGTCTTTGGACAGGTGGTTTTAGCAACAGGGACTATAATGGAATGTTTCCACATGGCAGGGACCCTCTGCAAAGACAATGACATGTTAAAAATATGAGTATAAATATGACCCAACTGTTCCGCACAGTGGATGAGCAAGCGGCTGCCAATGTTATCTGGACCAGCACTTGTTCTGAGTTTGCAACGTTTGAAGGAGGAGTGTGTGTTGGAGGAGTCAGCTGCTCTCTCTCTGTTTACACTGGTTTACTGAAAATTATCTCTAAATCCAGCCTGTTCACAGCATTAGTTTTCATGAGCATAAAGTGACCTCTCTGGCTACATCTACACTAGGCCGCATCAGTTTTGATCTGGATTTTCAGGTCAATTCCGGTTTATAATAATTGCTAATTTATTTATTTAGTTAATTGTTTAAAATTATCTTCTTGGAAATTCGAAGGATAGGCTATGAATGGATACATCTGTCACTGTCACTTTGGTTCTCAGCCCTCGACATGTACATTTAGTCCCGTTGTTCATAGGCTAGCCTACATACAGATAGTTTGCACAGCTGTTTTCAGTGCTTCAGCTTATTACCTCCGCCAAGGAGGTTATGTTTTCATCGGGGACCGACGTATGTCTGTCTGTCTGTCTGTTTGTCTGTTTGTTAGCAAAATAACTCAAAAAGTAATGGATGGATTTCGATGACATTTTCAGCGAATGTCAGACATGACCCAAGGAAGAAATGGGAGTGATCCGTAATTCCGTCGGGATTCCAGAGCCGTTTATGTGTTTCGCTTAGGGGTGTAATGGCATGGTATGGCCACGTGGTGGCAATCTGAATAGTTTAGGTTCAAATGTATGACAACCTACTGAACCTAGGAAGGTCTGCGCTCTCTGAGTGCTTTTGCATAGTATTAGAATCTATATTACAATCTTTAGGATAAGCATATTAGTCTACTGTGTCAGAAATCATTGCTCCCATTCTTTTATTATCATAGGCGCTTTAAGCTACATGCCCACGGCCATTGTTCCCAGCAGTAGGCTACATCGTTATGACCACATCCTTTTCACATGAGTTTTTTTTTATGTTAGTCATTGTTGTCATTGTTATCATTGTAGTCATTGTTGTTCCATGTTCACAGTTGAAATCAACTTAGACGTTTTGTTTTTTTCTTTGATGTGTTTCTTTACACAAATAGCCCATTGATCGCTACTGTAGTGGAATGACACGAACGACAAGCGAATGAAATAGCCTACCTCATGTGATGGACATTATAGAACAATGATCAACGGGGATTTATTTGTCACGCCACAGTTATAGTAGGAAAGCAGCATGACCATCATCACGGGAAACGAGCACTATAAATCAGGGAAGGGATCATGGGCTTATACGTCATCTTTTTTTGCATGGTTCCGCAACACACTACTGACACACCATTCTACACCATCGACATTCGTCCGATAGAGCTGCAGTGGAAAATGAGTTTGGGGTCTCCAGTGGATCCAAATTGCTCCGCTCCGGAGACGCTGATATGATGGACAAATGTGGACGGGAGGGCGAATTGTAAAAAGTGTGTCAGATACAAATGTATCTGATATGATGTGGACATAGCATCAGTGTATTTCAGCCTGTTCAGTTGTATAATTCAGTTACACACACACACACACACACACACACACACGCAATGGGTTAACAATGGGTTGTAAAGTTCAGCTTCAGATCAGGGTATGTGAACAGAAGAAATGTTAAAGACATGCCACTGTTGTTCTGTCTTCCTTTAACCAGACTGGCAGACATTTTGTTTTCCAGACATTTCAAAGTGGCGTGATTCCCTTGTGTGAGTCTGCAGTCCATGGTGTCCTTTTCTTCAGTATCCCCCATTTATCAGATCTTGTCGCTATAACCAGAATGATCATCTGTGATGGCCCTGAGTGCAACTTAAGAAAACACCCACAAATAGCCCAAACAATAGCAAATTAAGAAACCCTCATGAGTGCTACTCACGCAGAGTGTTTTCTAATGCCCTGCATGTGTTTTCAAATTGATTGAGATGTTTTCTTAATTTGCTTATGTTTAGTCTATTTGCTTGTGTTTTGTTTCACTTGAGTTGCTCTTGAACTCTACAGGCCACCGTAGTCATTAGTCCTGTTGTGTCCCCAATCACACCATCAAAGTATTCATGAAAACAACCAGTGATTGAATAAAAAGACTAATCTTAGCCTAACTGATAAGAATGAGTGGAATGATTACTAGAACAATATACAATGTAGATGTTCTCTCACATTGTTGCTTTGTGGAGGATGGTGTTTCTGCCTCCCTTGTGTGATCATGTGCTTCCCCCTGCTGTGAACTGTGGAATTAAGCTTCACATAAGCACATAAACTTAGGAGCTAATCCTAAAAGATTAACAATTATCTAAATGATCACACTAGACCAAGATTTGTATGTTTGTGTGTGTGTGTGTGTGTGTGTGTGTGTGTGTGTGTCTGTGTGTGTCTGTGTGTGTGTGTGTGTGTGTTTGCGTGTGTGCACAAGTGTGTTTTCATGATCCCTAAGTATCGGTGTCCTAAGTATGGGTGTGATCTGTGCTGTGCAGGTTCTACTCCCACTGTGAAGGCCATGAGCCCACCCTGCTCCTGCTGCGCACCACAGACGGAGAGGTGAGGAGTCACTCTCCACCACAGCACCTCCAGCTGAGACACACACACGCACACACACACACACGCATGCACATCATCAACTGAGCAGCTGAGCAAGACAGAAATGTGCTTATATTATGTACGATGAAACAGTGGAAAGAGCGAGTTATTTTGTTTTTAGTATGTTTTGTAATCAAAAACATAAAACACTGGGTTTGGGTATCCAGAGGTTTAGCAGAATGTGTTCAATACATTTATTCATCATTATTAGTGAACATTTGTAACGATATCTAGTCATTGTTGGAACCAATAGGCCTTGCAGCCTCTGTTTCTGTCCAACTCGCTCACATATTTAATGTGCGCACATGGAAAATATCTGTGTTCATTACCACCCGCTGTGTTTTAAAGCTAGATACTCCAACTCAGGGCAGGAGTTGTAAAGAACAGTTACATTAAACGGACAGAATGTAGGATTTTGGCCAAAACTGGTACTCCAATCACTTTCAAAATACTGTAGAGCGGTGTGTACTAACTAGAGCAGAGCTGACAACCCGTTGGAGAGTGACACATCAGGACAAAACACATGTTTACATTAACATCAGCTGAGGGCTGCAACTTCCTCTTTTTAAATGACAATATCCTGGCCGGACTTGTATCACTGACAGTGTTGTCAGTGATACAAGTATTTGAAATGATCATGATTTTTTAATGTCTAGTGACATATCAGGGCCATTTTATGATTCATTGAAATACATTTCTTACATACGGTTCCTTTAAATAAAACATACATTTGTCAGGGCAACTTTTCAGGGAAACACCTTTATAAAATAGCAGCAACAGTAAAATAGCAGCAGCAGTAGCAATATCGACCTTAGTTGCATTATATTCTGTGTGGAACTGCACCCCCTTCAAGCAAATGTATTTTTTAAGGGCTGTTAACACCAAGAACCATAACTACAGTTCAACGATAATGGCTAAAGAAAGTCTCATTCTAGCTAACATGAAAGACCGCATCCACATAATCCGTAACGATAACAACATGAAGAACAATATCATCGGGGATCGCCCATGGCAATTTGAAAACATACAAAACTGTACTTTTCAAATTTTTGCAAAATTTCATGTGAATTTGAAGCTTTTGAATTTGCATTAAAACGCGTAAATGTAAAACAGAGCTAATGTTGCGTCTCGCTGCAGATCCAGCTCTAGTGCTCCACTCCTGGGCGTCCTCCCTTTGGCCTGATCCCTCCGCTGGCATCTTGTTTGTGCGTGTGTGTCCTGGGCTCCGTCTAGTCAGAGAGGCTCCGTCTTTGAAAGCGGTTCTGTTTTGGCTCTGCCCTACATACCAGTCCACCCGAGAGGGCTGGAGCCTAATTCAGTTATGGCCTGTTGTCGTGCAGGCCCGTGATGGAGTAATTACAGGCTGACCTTTGGCCTGAGAGGTCTGCCTCCGCAAAAACTTCAGCCTTCAGACGGTTTTCTGTCTCGTCATCTCCCGTGGAGAGATGACCCGACTGACCTGTGAGGGAGCGAGATAACTAATTTAAGACAAAACAAGCTTCAGGTGTTTGGTGCTAAAAAAAACAAACAGAAACAGTTGTGATGGTTTCTCATGGCCAAGGCTAGTTAAAGACAGGTGTTTTTTTCTCCACCTAGAAGTTAGCAATTGTTCCTAGTTAAAGAGTTTCTGTCTGACCGCTTGGCCACTGGCTCCTTTTTACAGGTGTGTGGAGCCTTTCTGTCCACTGACTGGGAGGAGCGCAAGAGAGGGGGAAATAAGCTCAGCTTCTTCGGGACAGGAGAGTGTTTTGTCTTCAGGGTGAGTACACGCCCAATAGAAATAACCATGTTGTGTCTCTTGTCATGCCTCTCCCAAGTTCTCCACTTTTCAAAGCATTACTAACAGATGTCTGTTAGATCAGCATTTGTCAAACTGTGGGCCGGCCCGTGACAAGGAGACAGCTCATAATGAAGTGAAATTATGCCCGGTGCTTCTGTCGCTCGTCTCATCATTTGGTATCGTGGAACTGCAGACCAATAGAAAAAACAAAAGCATCCCCAGTCAGGAAATACTTGCTAATTTGGCATCCTCAAATATAGGCATAAAATGAGGTGGTGGTGGACTGAGCAATCATTCAATGTGTCTGCGTGACAGTAACTGAAACCAGAGCTGTCTGGATAACGGTAGTAGGCCAAGAAGTAACGGTAATTAATGCAACAAAGTGGATTCCTGCAACCATGTCCATAAACACAGAGCATAGAGTATACTGTAGAGCACAGAGAACATACAGTATAGTCCACTGTGTTGCATTGAGCAGTGTATTTAGTTAGATTTGAATATAACATGCTCAAAAGCGATAGTAGCCTAATTATTCTTCCTGTGTAATAACAAATCTCCTTTTGCACCTTTCTGCTCTGCTGTTTCCATACACAACATTTGGTGTTGTGCTTTCTGACATTCAAACATGCAAAGGAAATGTCATTAAAAAACACATACATGATATTACCTCCATCTGCCTCCCAAAACAATGGCTGAAGTCTGCACCTATATAAGTGGTGTCATTGTATGCAATGATGCTGAGCAATGCAGTGAAACCATTGTTATTGTGTTGCCAACAATAATGAGCAGTTTTACATTAGTGAGGTTAGGTCAAAGAAGGATGTTAAAGGCTGTGTTAGATGATGCTGGAAATGTGCTGTACCTTGAAGGAGAATGTATTGATGTTTTTTTGGCAGCAGGTGGCGCCATTTCTCAAGTATTTTTTTGCAATAGAATCTAAGGCTCATTGTGGTTGTCATGGAAAGTTAACTTGATATCTCATTAGAGATTTAAATGTTCATAATTTTGACATTTTATGTAAAAGAGATTTTAGATGTTAATGTGTATTCTGTCTGTTCATAATGGTTTTCCCATGAACAGTATTTGATACGCAAGGTCTGTGCTTGAGTATGTGAGAGGAAACTTCTGGTGCAATTGGATACTCTGTGTACTAATGTACCTAAGCTGCAGCTATCTGACACCTTATACTTGACACAGAAAAATATGCTCATGCTCTCCCACAAACAAACACACACTCTTGTTATGAATGTGTACACACATACACACACACACACACACACACACACACACACACACACACACACACACACACACAGAGAGCTCATATTCTCAGGTCATGTCACAATTAAGTCTCAGTAGCAAGTAGCAAAAGCTGTTTGAATGTGCAGGTACATGGCCTATCAATTAAATGTAATGTAATGTAATATGTGACAGCAGTGACACTCCTCTAAATGTGTGTGTGTGTGTGTGTGTGTGTGTGTGTGTCTGTGTGTGTGTGTGTGTGTGTGTGTGTGTGTGTGTGTGTGTGTGTGTGTGTGTGTGTGTGTGTGTGTGTGCGTGTGTGTGCGTGCGCGCAGATGAAGCCTGAGATGGAGCGCTATGAGTGGGTAGTGATCAAACACCCTGAGCTGGCTGGGAACATGCAGAGTTTGGACCTGCTGGACGATGACGCTCCCTCCACCGATAGCAACACCCTCCCCGTGGACTCAGGCCCCAACCCCTCGGAGCGCCTCTCCCCGTTCCTCTCGGCCCGTCACTTTCATCTCAACTCCAGGAACACCTCCATGTTCATGGCCGGGAACTTCGACTCCATCATCATTGGTGAGTGGCAGCATCCTACAGTAGAAGCTCCTAGAACACCTTCTCAAAGCCTTAAAAGGATACTATCAAGCTGAAGTTGATGGATGAAGGGACATTTAACTGATGTGGATTTTTTTAAGTTTGATGACATACATGTATGTCATGGAACCTAAAGGTCATGACACATAGAGGTACAGTTTCATCAGTGTTGCCGGGCAATCCCAAGATTAGTGTTAGTGTTAGTGCTAGTGTCCTAGTCTTCTGATTGGATGATCAGGACAAGTTGTCCACAAATTAAAATGTTTCCCAGTTCCAAATTTGTTACCCAGTATCAGAAAATAGTATAGTAAGTGTCCGAACAATATTCCTCGCCACATTGCCAAATCAACCCCATGTTTCATCACACTTAGGTTCGTAGGTTCCTTACAAACAAAACTATGCTGTGTGATGATGCTCATTGTCCCCACAGGTGGAGGTGAGGGCAACGCCCTCTACATCGACTCCGAGTTGAACCACGGCCGCTCCGCCCGCTGCACCACCTTCGACAACCCCCCGCTGTGTGGCGAGAGCTTCCAGGTGGCGCTGCTGGAGGTGTGGGGCTTCCAGGACGCCATGGCGGGCTGACCACACACACCCACTCCCACACACACACACACACACGCATGCGTTTACCCAGAGGAGAAACTCAAGATGTGGGTTGTGTCAACTGTCGGTTTATCGGGCCTCTGGAAGTGCTAGCATTGTAGTCGTCGCTTCCAGCCAATCCGTCCAATATCAACAAAGTCTATATCAGTGTTTGTTTGCTTTTTATTTATTTAAGGAAATAAGCAGCATACTCATATTATTTACTTTTGTCATTATCAATGTATATTCTAACTCTTATCTGTTGTCACATAGCTCACACTAGCCTTACTGTTAATGGAAAGAAGTCAAAGATTTATTTAGCCCTCTCACCGATTCCATACGAGTCTATAGGCATGGATTTGACAGTACTTTGGCCGATCAGCACAATACTACAATACCACCATACGATGTGGCTGCATTGCCCTTCTCTTTCCTAAAGGACATACATGAAGGCATTAAGTTTCCTGAAGGACATACATTAAGGCAAGTGTGAGACTATGTTAGCAGAGCAGAGAGGGCCTGTAATAGGGCTTGGTGATCACATATCTTTATCATTATCTCAACATGGAATCCGTCCTGTATCCTCAGTAGCTCTCCTAGTGTATCAGTCTCCCCTGATCACAAAAACTGTCACGTGGCATTCACTTTTGTTGGAGGAGAAAAGGCAATGTTCATAGTTCACCTCTATATCAGAATGTTAATCTAATAAGCTTCACTTCCTCTGCCAGCTTTTTTACAAATGGGTTGTTCTCTAAAAATTGAAGGTGTTCTCAGAAAGGATTCTCTTTTTCTCGTTTTCTCAGTTCTGTTCTTCCTCCTATTGTGGTGGTTGGTATCAAATGATCAACATAACACAAGGTCACTTTACCCTGAGTTCTGAAGCTCACACCGTCCAATGTGGTAATCACACTTATCAGGGGATGACACCGAAAAGCTTTACAGTGCCACAGTCATAACATGATTGAAAGTATCAGTTAAGCTCTCTTTAGGATGCTTCTCTTTGATTTGATGAGCTTATAAGTCCCGGTCCCTTGTTTATTGTAGTCTTAAACGTAAAACTGCTATGTAGGTGTGTTCAAATGTATTATTTTGTTATTTAATTTTTTTACGGTCTCATGGTTCACCTGAGTTTAAGATTCTGAGTTCTTGGTGGTGAAGACTTCCACTGTGAAGGTAGACCCTGTAGGCATGTCTATGGCTGTATAGTATTGATATGATCAGCGTGTCCTCCCCCTTAAAACTGAGTTTGCTCCATCCAGCTTCCCTCTTATGTGCATATCAGCCCAGCCAGTGTTGCACATTCCGCCATTGTGGTGACTGGCCGCCGAAGGCCATCGTGTTTATATTCTCGCTGTTTGTTTTTCCAGCTGCGCCCTGGGTGCTACAAGTTCTCTGCACATAGTGTCTTGTTAATGTAATGAAGCTCCTCTCTGTGACGCTATCCATCAGGTTTGTTGTTTGTTTGTGTGTGTGTGTGGATGATGTTGTGTGTTTGTGTGTGTTATTCAGTAAGAGTGATATAGCTGGCACAAAAAAAAGAAGACGAAAAAAACAGCAGAAAAGCTAATGGGGTTTCTACTGACATTTACAGCTCAGCACTAATCTCCCCTCTGCTGTATCTGAACACACAGCTTTGGTGAAGAATAGAGCCGTAGTTCAGACCAGCACAAAACTCTCAGTTCCCCTGTGTGGTTGTAACCTGTGGATCTCGTGTGTTAGATGGATCTTAATTTGTTGGTGTACAGCAGAGATTCGCTGCTGTGCTGCCCTCTCCCTTGTGAGAAGCCGTCCTGTAATATAATGCAGCTCTCAGAGAACCTCTTAACACTCTTCATGGTGTAATGTGTGATCCTAATGTTGTGTGAGCTGAGCTCAGATCTAGCTGGTTGTGTGTGTGGTTGTGGTGAGAATGAAAATAAAATGCACTCTGTATTGGTATGTGTGTGAGCGTGTCATGTGCAGTGGTCAGAATACTATGTCGTCATACTCTGCTGTCAAATATGCAGTAAAACATTTAATCTAAGATGAATCTGTGTTGTTGCCATTTTTGAATGAGAGGTGATTTCTTTCAAATATTTAAATTGCTCTGATGGTTAATGCTGTCTGCTTACACTAGCTTTGTGTCTAGAGATTATTTAACATCATAAGATACCTTCCCAGCTTTGCGTATGACGTCCTTGGCATCACATGCCACGCCCACTTTGCAGTCTACGTAAACATCTGACCACTGAGCAACAGAGGGCGTAAAATCCTCTTAGGAACTGGCAACATGGGTTATTGAAGCCTTCCGCTGTGCCTTATCCGTGTTACTGGCGTGATAACTATCCTATCACTTGTCCCGTTGGCTTATGCTTCTATCAATCCCACAAACATTTGGAGTTGGATGCCTATGGTGTATGATCAGACTCTGTCTTGGTCCATAAATTGATGTGTGTTTGGAGGCATGGCCAGAGGATTTCTCAAGCTTACATTAAGCTGTGTGGCCTATATTGAATTACGTGGCCATTGCATTTAAAACAATCACTCCTCCCAGAAATTTCTAATGATTTTGTTGATATGTCGTATTCCAGTTTAGAAATAAGGTTATTCAGTGGGCTCTGTGGTTTATCTGCACATTACAATCAAGATGAGAAACATATGTGATTTCTCACAGGTGTGTACACTATCTCTTTATTAATCATCCATTCCTCCAGCCTGTCTGGGTGAGTGTTGGAAGACTGTGAAAATGCTCGATATCCAGACATGCTTTAAGATACTTAAGTGTTTAACCCTGTGTGTCGCAGGCAAGATTAGGATGGGATCAGGAATGGTTTCTCAATGGTTGGTTATATATAGGCTACTACACAAGAACAGCCTTAAGGTCTACTGCAAGGAGGATAATAGGGCCCACTCAAAAATACATTATAAAAGGAAAACAGGAATATTTGGCAGGCATTTGACTGAATCAATCTCTCCCAAGAGAGTCTCAATTTGCTGTCTGCTTAGTCTGCATTCAAATAATAGTCTGATTCGTTATCCCACTCGAGGAATCCAGAACAACTAACCCCTGAATTTACTCAGAACAGCGTCAGCATCTTATTGCATAACATTTCTCATTCATTCACCAGGGTGGGGGAAGAGGCACGTGCTTTCTTCCAATGACCTTCACGTGTGCTCAGTATAGGCTAGGCTATGGCAATAAGCCTCTGTAGAAGCCATGGCGTGGATGCGAATCTGAGCAAGTCGTGGATACACAGTGATGCTGGTGCTGATGCAAGACTCAGAGTGAGGAGAGTTGACCTCCCTGCTAAACTGGAGGTTGGGGGGATGCGGTCCCTGCTGTGACTCACTCCATCACCCATCCCTCTCTTTATTTCTCCTCTTGCTCAAAGCAATGCAGCGGGAATCTCCTTGCCCTCCCCCAACGCGCGAGCCCCTTGCACGCTTCACACGCCAATGTGAACGATGCATTCACATGGTACCCTGACAAATCATGCTCTTTGCAGTCATGTCTTAAGTGTTTATTTTTGGCGTGAGCACAATAATTAACATTGTGTTCACATATGTGTCAAATAATATAAAAAACGACGTGTATGCTATTTTGTTGGCATACTGTGCAGCTGAAATAAGTCCATGATATTTCGTGTCCACACCCTTACATTCATCCTATCATTTTATTCTTCTAACAGGGAGGGAAATGCTATAATATCGAAGGGAAAGCCTGCAGCGGAGTGCACCAAAATCTGCTTAGCTGGGGGATGACCTTCAACGAGTAAAAAATATGGAGAAAGCAAAGTTGACATCAGAGTCGCTCTTGATGCTAAACTTATTTGTTGCGTTACTTACGAACCTAATTTTGATTACAGCTGTGACAAATGTAGGTATGTTCGAGCGCCGTCATTTTTACACACCCCCACTATCGATTGGTGAAGTCCCTGTTGCTTGTCAGGTGATATTTTCCCCTTCGCCATTTTGTACTGCTGCGCCGGGAATCTATCGGGAGAATCGTGACTTGAGCTTTTCAACTGCAGGTTAGGTGGCTTGTCAACGTTTCCCCGCTAGAAAATTCACTTAACTAGACTGTGGCCTTTAGTAGCTGGAAGAACCCACATAGGGACACTTGCCTTTAAGTATTTTTCTATCATTTTGTACTGTTTGAGAGAGAATGTCGTCCGGCAGCCCCGAATACTCCCCGTTCTTCGCTGTGATGGGCGCATCAGCGGCAATGGTGTTTAGTGGTAAGTGCTCAAATATAATTTATGTCAACATTGTCATTTGTCATGAATGTTTTAATGTCACTCGTTCATTTACATTGTTGTTATTTCAGCGTTGCATTTTACATGGCTATATATTGCTAACGTTATCTTCGACAGGTAATGCAACGTCAACTCGATACGTACGTGTTGGCAAGCTAACATTAACGTTAGCTAACTAGCTATCGATGTATCACCTGCCTTATCCTCGTCAAGCTAACTTAGGTAGCAACAGCAACCTAAATAACCAGATTGCTTGATTATAAATCAGTGGTAAGACGGTATTTGTTCGTTTGCTGTCACTAAATTGAATCGATGGTTTTGTATTGCCAGCGATTGCCACAAGAAGCCGTCTCGTTAACCAGCTGTTAAGACTGCTAGCTAACTGGCGGATATGGCTTTCTCGTTGAGTTAGCATACATTACTATCCAAATAATCAGGTGCTGTTGAGTCGTTTTGTTAGGTTGCCGACGTCTTTGGCATTGATGGATTCATTTACTAACCTTTTCTGCGCTATTCCTTTGAACTTCAACTGGAGCCATCAGATGGTTCTCCTTAGCTAATCTCAATTGGTTGACTTTACATACAGGTTTAGTGGTTATTCAACATCATTAACGTAAAATGTCATCCATAATTTGTAGTGCCAAGCCATTCGGTCATGGTCATCATGTTGACCAACGTCGGCAGCGATTTGCGAATGTCGTGCGTTTGATAAAGGGAAGCAATCGGTATCATTTTGTGTAGATTCCTCTGCCATGCGAATCAGCCTCGTTGGCACCAGACCCTCCTCTATTGAGATTGGGTCTGGCAAATGTTCACTGACTTGCGACTTCTAAAAGGGACCTAACTAGCAGTGAAATTGTAGGATTAGGTGGTTAATATGCTGGTAATATGGTGCCGTTTACAGCTAAGCAGCCTTATTTATTTATTGGCTACCCTTATCATCTTGAGTAGGATGTCGTGTCCTTATCACATTGTAGTATTTATGATCCATTACTAAGTGAACCCAAATGCTGTCTCAAGCCAATGACTGCCATTTGTCCCTTGGTGCATCGCCAGTCTAAAGACCAATTAAGTCACATGTGGTCTTAGGCTATATCTCAAACAAACTATTACAAAGACCCTTCATATATTTAGATTGTTTCCCGACCTCCACCCACTGGAATTTCAACTGGAAGACCTGTGAGATGGTCAATGTGGCAGGTCTGTGAAAATTATCGCTGTGGCACAGACAGGATGATTGGAATATCGACTAACTGCTAATTGGTTTGGCCAGTTAGTTGTGACCCAGTCCCGACCTCTGTTGTCTTTTAGTTACCATCCTATGGCTTGCAGCATTAGGCTATTTCACATAGTTGTACTACCAGTCCCATACAACATTCCTCTGACCAGACCAGTAAGGTAGAGTCACCAAGGCATTGCTCTCTGCCTCTAGAAGCATATAGTTTGTGAAGCCACAGAGCTACTCCCTGCTAATGTAATTGAGGCAGAACATATCCTCACTGACTTTTACATAAATTGGAGGAGGATTAAAACATGGCACACACACCACACCACTCCCTTCAATCCCCAGTCTAATCCCAATGTCTTTACATCAGCCCCTCAGCCTTCTGCTGTGAGTGCTGAACTGCTGATAGATGACTGCTGTATATGACTCCCATTCATTCGTCTCTGGGCTCTGTTGCTCATGGCATGCACCAGTCAGGTGATCGGAGGTTATAGACCATCACAAGGGTGGTCATGTTATGTGACAAAGTTCATCATGTCTCAGTCCAATTACAATTTAAGCCTACCTTACGCTGACAGACTTTGACAAGATTTGGGAAAGATTCTTGAAAGATTGTAGTCTTTTAATTAATACCCCTCATTCAAGCTTTACTCAAAAGACTACAATCTTTCAAGAACCTTTCCCAAATCTTATCCAAGTCTGTCAGTGTAAGGTAGGCTTTAATTAGAATTGTGTAGCTTAGTGAAAGGAACATTTGACTCTGGTCTGGTGTCTTTTGTACCCTTGGTGGTTTTACTATGGATCTATAGAGCCTAGTCTGACAAGGAACCAGATATGCATGTACCTGGGTGACTTAAAATCATCTGGTATTTATAAGAGGTTGGAAATAGGAAGGATGCTTTTATGGGCCTTTGTCTCTGCATTTGTGTGTTTTGCATCCAATGACTCACCATGCTGGTCAGATTGCTCATTGTGTGGAGCCAACTCTGACTCAGTGGTTCTGGAGAAGTAGCCTAGATGCAGTGTAGCCAGACCTACATGTGCACAATTTGGGTGATGACTCCTCAAATCTTACACCCAAGCTCGCATTGGAACGGCGTTTTTCCAGAGAAGTAACTATCTTCTCCACTAGGCCTTTAAGTCAGACTGTGTGCACCTGCTTCGCAGCATCAGAGCTCGTATAGACTCTCAATGTCACGCACCGAGTCAGTGGCAGAGTTTTCCATGATTCATTGGCAGGCTGTCTTTGAGTCAGAAACACTGCATTGGTTACGGTATCAACTAGGTTATGTAGTGCCATTTTTATCTCCATGAAACATCTGTGTAAAGAAAAGGAAACTGTGCAGCTCCTTACAGACTATCATGTGATGCCATTGCCAGATGACTTGGGCTTTTGTGCTTTGCTTGCAAAGTTAGTGCAGTGCATCTGTGGGAACATATGCTCTTGTTCTAAAGAATGGACAGACCGAGTAGTATAGTGTGAGTGGGTGTTGCAAGAGTCTGGATGTTGTCTTGGTAAATGCATTTTTTTGTGTTATTATTTTACTCGAGTTTTATGTGATCTGCTCACAGCACCGTTTCACACATCTTTGGTAAAGGCAGAGGGAGGAAGTGAGGGGGAGAATAAAAGCTCTTTACTTAAGCCCGGGATTAGGATTAAATAACAATTTTTTATGCTGCCTCTGGGATTGCCCATCAGCACCCGTCCACTGTCTTATACATGAACACGCACACCCGCTCGTTGTGTTGCGTTGTCGGACATTTCCCTTATCTCTGTGTCCAGCTACTTATCAGGAATCCCCCTGTATATTCAGATATGTTGTTTAACCAACCGCAGGGCCTAATAGAGTGGCTTTATGCCCTCATTCTTGCCCTCTCTGTCTCTTGATAGTGAGCCTGGTCTTTGTATCTGTGGTGGTGGTGGTGGTGAGGAGGCTGGTTGCTGAACAAAAAACGGAAATACTGGTTCAAAACCACCGTCAGTGTAGCCCCCAAGAGACAGCCTCTTGAAAAGGCCAGGTGTTCACACCACTGGGTTTGCTGATTTCCGCTCACTTCAGTGTTTCCCTGTAGTGAAGGAGGATGGCAGGTGTGTATGTCCTGGCTTAGACTGGTCCGCGTGGGGGGTGGGCTTTATTAGGGTGTTGTCCTTATCCAGTTAGCACGGGCTGCTTTGTTGCCAAGATGATTATTTCCTGTAGGCTTGCTTCAATTATGCAGGAGTGAGGTACGTTGGTGTAGAGTTCTTGTTACAGGAGACATCAGTTGTATGGTATTTTTTACTCTTATTTTGGTGAGAAAAAGGGCTATAGTAATTTTTATATTCATTTCAAGTAGCTGAATGAATTAGAATGGTAGTCTGTCAGTCTCCACCCAATAAAGCCAATTGAGCAGTATTAAGCAGATGCTTTTATTCAAAGCGTCACAGGCAACAGCTGGTTCAGGAATCGAATGCGATCGACCGATTGTCAGTTATGTTACTGCTTCCTATCCTTTCATCTGTGGTTCAGCCCCCATAGTCCTACTGAAGAGGTTGGCCTTCCAGATCAAGAGTAGCCTTCTCCCATTCAGTCTGTGTCGGTGTGTTGTCTTCTGACGCAGATCCATTTCATTAAGGCCACTTGTGCTCTGTGCGTAAGTCAGAAAGGGTCATTGATATCTGCCGTATTGATCTGGCGGTGGAGAGGTGGGTGGGGTGGGGTGGGGTGGGGGGGTGGCAGGGGGATGGGGGATTGTGAGTCACAGTGGCGGGTGGCTGTGTGCCATCCGCGCCCAGGAACCCGTGTCTCTCCACCTCAGTCTGATGCCATCTGTCACAGAGACAGGAGGAGAGACACACACACACACACACACACACACACACTTCTGAGGAGGAAGATGAATCCTGCACGTAGGGAAAGAACACGAGATGAATGCATCCTCTGCTGTGCCCTTGGATCCGATTTGAAGACAGCTGTCTGGTTAGGGAAAGTGAGGCTGAAATCCCTCTCACCTCAGCGACCAGCACCAAGCTGCACGACAGACTCTGCAGCTTCAATCAGCTAATGAACATCAGTCCTGCTGCCAAATATGTATGCTGCATCAGCACTTAGAACAGTTAAATATAGCAGCAGTCTGTTTGGTTCCAGAATTTTTCTCTACAACTTTGTTTTGATGTAGAATATAGAATGAAGAATATTTCTCGCCCTCTCTTTCCCTTTGCAGACATTTTTTAATTGTGATTTTCAGATTCTACTATTTATAATCAGTCAAGTTTCAGTTCAATATTCCTAATTTTGGGCCTCTCCTGATTGTTAATCATGCCTTGTGCATGATAATAACAGCAATCCTGTTTGGTGAGGTTCACTGTCACACATGGAGGGTGACGTATAGATGTCTTAGATATGAAGATTAACCATTGGAACAGAGTTGCAAGCTGCACGATTTATGGCGGCCTTTGCGATTAGCTAATTGCGTTAGGCTAGTTCAAATGACTCTTTCCATTTAGAAAAATCGCTTAATTGCGCAGCCCTACGTGGTGCGTACCCATCCCATCATTCCTCACGACTCTGTTCTCTGGGCTCTTCTCTTGCAGTAAAGAGCTGAGTGGACACGCTGCACCCTCCACTGCCTCCCCTCCCTCCCTCGCTCATTTCTCTCCCGCCGTCCTTCTCCGCCCTCTCTCTGACGGCAGCCTCTGCGCTTGCCCTTTGTCATTGAGCCCGTGGGTTTGTGATTTGGAGGATTGCAGGTCACTCGCACACATGCCGCCAGGCTGCAGGGCCCGGGTGTGGTGCATGGTCTCTCCTCTGTGTTTGAAGTGACCAGTGCAGGAGGCAGAACAGCAGTCCATGGGCATTTACGGTGGCCCGAGAGTCAAATCTGACCTCCATTGTGCTGACCCCCGCTTCAGGACTTAATTTGACCAGGCTTTTAGCCAGTCACTCTGCTGCATTAGATGCAATCAGCTGTGTGTGGTAGAGCTTATGTGAATGTTCACAGAGGGTTGAAAAACGATTGGTCGACAGGGACACAATTGGCTCCATTGCATTGGTTTGGGCTTGGGCTTTATTTTTACCCGAATACATTTAGACACGTTCTAGGAAATGCAGAAGTATGTCACACCTGGTGGCTTCAGTGTTCAGCAAAGCATGCAATGTGGGCATGTATAAATACACTTTGGAAAAGGCTTGGCTTCTGCCCGTTTTTGTAGATTCTTGACTTGATGTACAGTAGAACCAACGTGAACAGTTGTCACACTCAATATCAGGGCCATGTTTGACTATGGCATCAAGGCCATTGATAACTGTGCGCCTCAAATCGGTAACGCTGACTGCCTGTAGGCCTGGTGCAAATCCAAACGTGGTGTGTGTGTGTTCCCATGTCATATTCTCCCACACGTAGAATGCAGAAGTGAGGGGTGCACAGCATGCGGTGGCTGGCAGGACTTGTGAAGTTTCGGTAGCCTCCATGTCATGAACGGCTTCATTCTGTGAAGAGCCATCACGCATTCAGAGAGGCCCCAAGTGAGTCTTCAAGCTGAACTCCGCTTTCCCTTCCCCTGTGCAGAAGACCCACTCAGCACTCCCGTCTTCCTCTTTTAATCAACGTAAACGGAAACCCAAAGCCACAGTGTGGCCTCGCCGCAACCTCGGGACGCTCTCATCCCTCTCTCTCACTCCGACCGTTCCGTTTGGACGACGGTAGACTTCACCGTCAGTCGATCGATCTGTGGGGTCTATTAAGGCATTGTGTTTAAGTGGTTCAGTGGATTGTTGTCTAAATATCCCTCTCTCTTCCTCTCTTCCCCCCCTCAGCGCTGGGCGCCGCATATGGCACAGCCAAGAGCGGCACGGGTATCGCTGCCATGTCAGTGATGCGCCCGGAGCTCATCATGAAGTCAATCATCCCAGTGGTCATGGCGGGTATCATAGCCATCTACGGGCTGGTGGTGGCTGTGCTCATCGCCAACAACATCTCAGAGAATATCAGTCTCTTCAAGTGAGTGCCTGGAGCTGCTTTTTAGTCCCAATCTCTCTATCTCTCTATCTCTCTATCTCTCTCTATCTATCTATCTATCTATCTATCTATCTATCTATCTATCTATCTATCTATCTATCTATCTATCTCTCTCTCTCTCTCTCTCTCTCTCTCTCTCTCTCTCTCTCTCTCTCTCTCTCTCTCTCTCTCTCTCTCTCTCTCTCTCTCTCTCTCTCTCTCTCTCTCTCTCTCTCTCTCTCTCTCTGTCCATCTGTCTGTCTCTCTCTAGCTCCAACTCTAACTATCTCTTTCTACATCTGGCGCTCACACTCTCACTGTCTGGTTCTGTCTGGTCTCCTGTACTTGTTCTCCATCTCCTGTGGCCTGTGGCTCTGTCTCTGTGTAGCACACCAGTGCAACCACAGCCAGCGCCAGTGAGACTTCACTGGAGCCACAGCCACCGAGGTCAACCCTCTAACCTTTCGTTTGTTTGTTTGTTTGTTTGTTTGTTTGTTTGTGTAGGAGCTTCCTGCACCTGGGCGCAGGGCTGAGCGTGGGGTTGAGCGGCCTGGCTGCGGGCTTCGCCATCGGCATCGTGGGAGACGCGGGCGTCAGGGGTACGGCCCAGCAGCCCCGCCTCTTCGTCGGCATGATCCTCATCCTCATCTTTGCCGAAGTGCTGGGACTGTACGGGCTTATCGTGGCCCTCATTCTCTCCACCAAATAAACCACACCTCCACCATCCTTTGCTGCCGGGAGGGATGGGAGGGACCTGCAAAACCTGGGAGGGGCTGGGAGTGGGAGAGGGAAGTCTGAAGCCTGATTGAAAAAAAAAAATAGTATCAAATGTGGGGTTTACAAATCTAAATATTTAAAGAGAAAAAAAAAGCTCCATAAAAATATGGTCTTTAAATGTGTACAGTTGTTTTGATTTGATAGTCAACTTCCTGTAAATGCGCAATGTAGTGATTTTTGTCTGTCCTGTGTGTAAAATAAGAAAAAAAGGTGAAAAAACAGATGATTCTCCTCTCTTCTCCAACACCCTCTTCTCATTCCTCTGTCCTAGTGGTCAGACTCTGAGGTCCAGCAGTGCTCCTCTTTGTTGCAGAGCAGACTGATGACCTCTCATCTGGCTTCTTCCTGTCTCTTTCTTGTGGTCATCTCCTGTGCCAGCAAGGTCTGATTTGTGTGCTCTGTTACAAGGGAGCTGGTCCTGTTAGGTGCAGGGGATCCCATCGGTAAACTGGTTGGAAAAAAAAATCTTAATCTATGTGGATGATATGAAATGAATTGTATGGAATAGTTTTTTCTTTCTTTTTTTTAATTTTTTGTCATTTTTTTTTCCACTGATTTTATTTATAAGGTAATGATGCTGTACAAATGGAGCAAAGATATTTGGAATCCCCTTAGTACATATGATGTAAACATATATATGAAGATATACATATGATCAATAACTATTAGTTAGCAATCTGCACTGTTGGTTAAGTGTACCGTGATTGGACATCTTATGGTTGTGTAAACTGGTTCTACTGGGATTGCCTCTCTGATGTGTGTCCGTCGGACTGGGAGTGTGTAAGTTCGATGTGTAACTGTGTTTTGACTTCTCACACGTGTGTTTCTCCTTTAGTAACTGCTGTCTGGTTGTATTAAAGGTGTGTGTGCCCCGTGGTGGCTCTCACAAGTCTAATTTCCAAAGAGTCTCCATCCTGTTCTCATATCAGCAAACCATTATCATTGCAAGTGGCCGAAGATGTTTGACGTCTGTGTGCTGTAGTTTTAAGATGATCTTGAAAATGAAGCAGACCGGACAGTACTCACTGGGTGTTCATAAGCATAGTCCACAACCACTTCCTACCAGAATGTTTGGTGATTCTTTTTAAAGAAGTATCTTCTGAAATGTATCAGGTTTCTTCATGTATAGCTTATCCCTCAGCATGAATATAAAGTAAGATTCCTGTTTATTCAGGTAGCCTCGAGCTTACAAGGTTAATGGCTAAAGTCAAAACTAATGTCAACTGTCAAGTTGGGTAATGGTTAATGTAATCTCTCCATGGAGTATCATTTAAACCCATGAGCATGAAAAGGATAATTTGATTATTCTAATGCACTCTTGGACCCCCCCAAGGAAGACACTGACCGGTTGGAATGGGACTACCCCAAGTAAGTTACAAAATCATTTTATTTTTAATATTCAAGTTTAAGCAGAGTAACAATACACATAATATAGAAATTATTTATGCAAGCATCTAACTACAGCGCAGGCTTCTATATGTGATGTGATCTGGGAAACATGGTGCACATGGTGCAATTTTACCAACGTATGATTCTGATACCATCTAACAACATCCTAGATTTGTTGTTGGATGGTATTTGTGTCCAGAATGTTGCTAGGATGGTATCAGAATCTTAAATTGGTGAAATTTCACCCGAAAAAAAAATTATGATTTTCGTGTGCACCATGTGAAGAGTTTTAGACTGCATCACATATGTGAATGTGTGGTCAGTCATCCTCCAGCCTGCTCTGCAGGGTGTTGGCAATGGTGTTGATGGCACTGAAGGTGGCGCTCTTAGGAAACGCCTGCAGGAAGTCCTCCCCCTCCTCTAGACTGCGCGTCAGCAGAGGGTCTAGTGGCACAGAGCCTGAAACAGAAACATTCCAGCTCTGATTCAGCAGGTCTTTAAAAAAATAATATTTATCTGCTATCATGACGTGTTCCATACATCAAAATTAAAATGCAAATGGAAAAATGTACATTCAAGCACTGACTGAATGTATTGAATGTCCTGAGAAGTCTGATACAGTAATAAGACCTTTTCATTCCTTCTGAAATCTGGTTATGTTGAAATAGTTGTGGGTTAGTTCAGCATGTGATTTTCATTTTCCCCATGCCAACTGAATAACATACTGGCTGTCCAACAACAGCATAGGCCTTCTTTTAAGACATCAATGTCTAGCACTTAATTTAGAACTAAAATAACCTCTTCATGTTTGTAGGATGCTTCTGTATACGAGTGTAACGGTACACAAAATTCACGGTTCTGTGTGTACCTTAATTTTTCAAGCCATGGTTCGGTAAATTTTCGGTACAGTAAGCTTGTAGGTAGTGCTAACCTAAAATTCACTGAAAATATTGCTGATATGCAACAGGAGTAGTAGTGTGAAAAGGTGTCAAATGCTAATTGACTAAACTGACATATGGCCTGCTACTTAATATGCTTGTGTGGGGAATTTGAAGCTGAGACATGGTCCGCAAGCAAAAAAAGCCTGCTGCTGATTACTGACTGCATTTGGTACACTTCTGTATTGAGCCTAGAGTCCTGTACCTCAACGGTTCAGTGTGAATTTATGAACCTTTACACCCTAGTATGTCCCAATGCAGCTAGCTCAGTTTAAAATGACTAGCACTGCTATCTCCTGATATTTAGCTCCATTCGTGTCGTGTGGCATTAAACAGCCGATCATGTGCATCATTTATTACTGATGCTGAGGCTATTGTGGCTATTGATCATCCAGTCTGCTGTGGCATCACTGGCACTAATGGAGAGCTGGCTGCTGTCTGCAGAGCCTGAGGGAGTGACAGAGCAGTTCATCTGCTGCACACCCACTCCCAGGCACAGCAGGCCTATCAGTGATCTGTGGAGCGTGAGTGACCTTGAGCTTTGCCTGTTTCTATAGGAGAGGGGGTCCATCAGCTAGCGTGGCGTGATAGCACAGCTAGGCTCATTGCTTAACGTGTCAGGAGAAACGTCCATGTCAAGCAGAGTCTGCCGTTTACAACACTCTCCCAGATAGTCAGTTTGGAATGGATAAAAAATATGGGCAAATGGAGCGACATTTTGTTTAGTGGGCTGCACTGACATCTAGTGGTTAAGATCAGCAATCAAGCAAGCAGGGCAACATCCTCTTACCCAGAAACTCTGATCCTGTCAACTTGGCCAGTTCCTCTCCCCCACCTTTGGAAAAGACGTTACTGCATTCCTGTATACACACAAAATTAAAATAGTCAGGGACTTTAAAATGTAAGTTGGATATTTACATTAGCATAATTATATGTATCTATTTCTATATAGTAATGATAAGTTATTATTATAATAATACAGTAATAAATAATGGAGAAAATATATGCCATATACCGGTATGCACATCATAACAGTACCAATAGTACTGAAACAGGAATCTAGAAGCTAGTCTAATGATAAAGAGAACTCCCTGAGGTGAAGCAGGAACCATCCGACTGCTGACTCTAGGACTATATCTGACCACTCTATGCTTTCCAGCCTAACAAAACAATGTGCCATCATAACATGTGACAAAGCAATGTGCTATCATTACAACTTCACATCTATATGTGAAGTTGTAAGCTGTGGTAAAGTTTTGAGTGTGTGGTGTGGTGGGGAGTGGAGAGGGATTGTGTGTGTGTGTGTGTGTGTGTGTGTGTGTGTGTGTGTGTGTGTGTGTGTGTGTGTGTGTGTGTGTGTGTGTGTGTGTGTGTGTGTGTGTGTGTGTGTGTGCGTGTGCGTGTGTGTGTGGGAGTGGAGAAGGATCATGTGTGTGCATGGGGGAGTGGAGAGGGATTGTGTGTGTGTGTGTGTGTGGGAGTGGAGAGGGATCGTGTGTGGTCACTGTGGTGGGGAGTTGAGAGGGATCATGCGTGGTGAGGAGTGGAGAGGGATCAGGCGTGTGTGTGGGGGAGGGGAGGGAGAACATGTGGAAGAGGTCACTCAATGTGTGTGCGTGTGTGTGTGTCTGTGTGAGCACTCACAGAGCAGTGTGGACACACAAAGCCACTCATGTTCTCAATGAGCCCGAGGATGCGTACGCCCGTCTTCTTACAGAAGGTAATCTCTCGCCGAACATCACCAGTGGACACCGCCTGCCACACACACAGCCATGTGAAGAGGGTTAATATCACATTTACAATGCACACAACAGGGGAACAAACTAACACATTCATCCCAGTCATCCTGGTGGCCAAGTCACGGATAGTGGGCCTATGCATTTCAGCCGTGTGGTTAGTATTTCTATTCTATTCTATTCTGTTTCAGCGCAGGTGTTGTACCTGTGGAGTGGTGACCAGCACCGCACCGTCCACTCGACCGTGCTTGCGGAGATTCTCCAGCACGGACAGATGCTCGTCTGATGTTCCGGGAGGCGTGTCTACCAGGAGGACGTCCAGTTCACCCCATGCCACATCACTCACAAATTGACCTATTAGAGCTGGATGAAATAACAGGACATCAGGTAAGGAACGTTAGCTACTGAAACACCACCTAAAGATAACAGGCACAGCACTGTTACACTGTTACTCTCTGTGTGTAAAAGTTCAACTGCCGTTGGCGTAAGAAGAAGCCAGGGCATGTATTCAGTGTGTTGTGTCAGAGCTGATACCTGTTTTCTTGGGACCCCTCCACACCACAGCCTCATCTGGGTGTTCCAACAGGAAGCCGATGGACATGAGCGCAAGGTTCTGCTGGGGGTCTGCATACACGGGCACCCAACCCGACTCACACTGGTGCACCTCCGGCCGACACACTCGCAGCATGCGGGGAATACTGGGCCCACATAGATCCACATCCAGAATGCCCACCTGAGACAAACAAATCCCTTCTGTTTATGTGCTTCGTGGTGGACTTGCAGTAAGTCTGACAGCAAACACTCTCTGGTCATTTACATAGAAATGAACAGGTAGGCCTACATGCTTTAAATAGTCTCTCCACAATCTATCTCCAAAGTCGTAAAAGGGCTACCTTTTTACCGGCGTGTCGGAATGCCAATGCGAGTTCTGTAGTGATGGTGCTTTTGCCGACACCTCCTTTACCCGACAGCACCAGGATGACCCGACGGACCTGTGAGAGGCTAGTTCGATCTAAAAGGGAGGTAGAGGCACAACCAATCATGCAGTGTAAGCATAATGATCTGAAATAATCCAATTAGGCATATTGAAAGTCTTACAATAATTAAGTGAAGCTTAGTTCGGTTTATTCGGTTTAGGAAATCATGTGACGAAGTTACAGCAAACTACACCACCACACTTTGTCAGTACACTGCTCACTAACTGACTGGTTGTTTACACAATTAATCAAACGGCAACATTCATTTGATATCAATATATTGTTTAAATAACTAGTAAGACGGTTACATACCGCTACTTTCTTCCATGCCGACAGGAGCTCAAAGTTTTCTTCCGCATTCACATGCGTCACTTCCGTAGAAGAACCATCCAGGTCACCAGAAACAGTGGAACGCCCGCCTTTCGAATATTAGAAGCCAATCAAAGTGATCGTGGCTTGCTTGTGCATCGTCTGTCCAAGCCATAGACCTAAAAGAAAGGTCCAAGCATGGTCCAAGCACAGCCAAGTCAGAGCCAACAGCGCCGCCCCCTGACTGACAAAGTAAACAGATGACAGATGCTTTAATAGGCCAACCTGCGTTGTACTGAAATAGCTGGATTAGACATATAGGCTAATGTCAAAAGCTGACAGTATATTTGGCGTTCCACTGTTTCTAATCTGTGCTTAACCAATGACAATGTTGAAGGAAGACTTTAGGGAGAATTGTGATTCAATTCACATAAATGCAGTGTTGATCTATTTTGTCAAATGTCTATCTTCATTTCAAATGATACATTATTTGATTGATTGTGATTTCAAAATATTGCCTAACATATCTGGCCATGGGCCTTACATTCATGGTCACACATGAAGTCAGGACTGTAAACTCGACAAACCCTTGTCATGTCATGTGACATTGCCCAAGCTTTTCCAACTATGCCACCCTTCTGTGCCCATGTTTAAAGCAGGGAAGCCCTGTTATATCAGAACAGCAGAAGGGTGCCAATGTTTTCAAGTGGCTGGTAGGCTAACTTGTTGTGAACAGTGGGCCTACATAATATAGCCTATTTAATGTGTGGTTTCACAACCTTATTTGTCTCCATTGTTATCATTTTATTGACTTGGAGAAATCAGTGCACAACATCTATAGCCATGTCACAGGGCATAATTAGGTCACTGTTAGTTGAGGAGCCTATTCAGTGATTAAAAGAGACTTTCTTTTAATCACGTTCATTCAAATGACAAAGAATATGATACATATAACAGCATTTTCACCATCTCTAGACTCTAGCACTCCAGAGGTCGTCAGGTCAACAGTAGGCCTATTGGCACCAACATACAGTTTGGGAAACATTGAATCACATATGATCACTCTGTGTCAATGGGCCATCTGATCATTTAGCCCATAACCCACATGTCAAGCACTAAGCACAACACCCTGTAGCCTACAATTATCATCATATTGTGTTATTATATCAGGCTTATGTCAGCGCACTAGGTAGGCCCTTTCATCCTTCATGAAGATATAGCCACTTTTAAGCAACATTTGGAAATGTACAAATATTTGTTTTCTATAACAATGTGGTGTTGTCGGTTTTGAGCCATCATGATAGACGACATCCCACGGAAGGTGCTTAGGTTTGGCTCCTCCCAATTGACGTCTTTATCCAATAAGGTGTTGGTGAGGGAGGGCGCAGACAACTTTACTGTTTACGTCTGCCATGAGGAGAAATGGGTCACGAAGTCTTGGGCATCTGACGCCACACAGCAGTGGATCATAATCGGTCAAGCGTGACAGAACGTGACAAGGCAAGCGGTCGTTCAATCAGGTAGGCAACTTCATATGATAACGCTGGTAGAGTTAAAATAGTGTTAAAGTGTGATACTGCAATATTTTTGTGAGGTTTTAGACTTGGATAAAGGTATATCAAGGTATATCAATATCAAAGGTAGACTACCGTGGTGTGTGTGTGTGTGTGTGTGTGTGTGTGTGTGTGTGTGTGTGTGTGTGTGTGTGTGTGTGTGTGTGTGTGTGATTAATCGATCATTTAGTTTGTGGCATTGTGGACGAAAAGCCATAACTTATTTAATTAATTAGACCAGACATGCTAAATTGTTTTTGTCATTAAGAGAGTTGCCCTATGTTGCCTTTGGGTCAGTCAAACGCTCTGTTTGTTTTTTGAAGGACCATGTATTACATTAGAAATAAAGTTGTTTTGAATTCATTTATCAGGTGACAGATGTGTTTTTGCCAAGACCGCATGCTCGCGGTCAGAATAGCTTGTGTTACGCGTCAGCAAATATCTGCAACATTTGCGTGTGTATGTCAGAGAGATGCCTCTGTGGTAGGCTATTCCCCTGCATATGTGTTACAGTATCTCTTCATAGCATGAAACCCGATTCTGCCAGCGCTCTATGGATAGGCATAGCAATATATCAGTAGCCTACAGTGGGTGTCCAGGATCTATTGTATCCCTGTGTGTGTGTGTGTGTGTGTGTGTGTGTGTGTGTGTGTGTGTGTGTGTGTGTGTGTGTGTGTGTGTGTGTGTCAGGGATGGAAATTAGCACCAGTCACCAGCCAAATGCTGGTAAAATGTGAGGGTGGCTGGTAGATTTCAGACACAAAGATTTGTAGATTTTCACATTTTCAAATTCTAATTTCCACCCCTGTGTGTGTGTGTGTGTGTGTGTGTGTGTGTGTGTGTGTGTGTGTGTGTGTGTGTGTGTATGGCCACCTTAAAAATCAGGCCAACCCTTCGGTTCTTCTGAGTGTAACAAATAAGCTATCAGTTAACTCGTGCACCTGTGAAGGTTGACCTGCCAGCAAGAGTGAGCAAGTGTGTGTGTGTGTGTGTGTGTGTGTGTGTGTGTGAGGGTGGCAGCAGGTGTATCAGTTACAGACAGCTTGTATGGCCTAATCTCCCGTGCTGTCACAAGAATTCTGAGAAGCAGCGGTAGCCAGGCAGGCACTGAGGGACTAAAGGTCACGCTCGATGTGAACGTGTCATGTGCAAGTAGTATGACTTATGGATGTTGAGACATTGACTTGTGTGGACCCATGTGTGGACTCATGCTCTAAAATCAGTAAGGAGGTTAGTGTGCCACAGCACCAGTGGCCCTGTGAGTGTGTGTGTGGGTGGGTGGGTGTGCGTGCATGTGTGTGTGTGTGTGTGTGTGTGTGTGTGTGTGTGTGTGTGTGTGTGTGTGTGTGTGTGTGAGAGAGAGAGAGAGAGAGAGAGAGAGAGAGAGAGAGAGAGAGAGAGAGAGAGAGAGAGAGAGAGAGAGAGAGAGAGAGAGAGAGAGAGAGAGAGAGAGACTAGCAAGTGTATGTGTGTGCGTTTATGATTAATCAGAGACAATGTCTTAAGTCTGCTTGGCACTCGCCAACATGATGGGTAAAGTTCTTTTAAACTCTTTTAGCCTCTCTTTACAAGTCAACAAGTCTAAGAGACTCGTTAATTATTTTGTTGTTCAAAGAGTTTGTGTTAATATTTTATCGTGTGTGTGTGTTTGTGTGTGTGTATCAGTGTTAGACAGCAGGTGTTGAATTGGTTGATTTGATTTGGGGATTACCGCACGTGAGATGCATCTGGAGTGGAACAGCGCCTGAGGCCACATCCATTATGTTGTCCTGCCAATCAGCAAAGTGGACGATGCTGAGATCAGAGGTGAGGGGTCAGAGGTCGCCACACTAAACTGTGTCCTGTGCATTTATGGACTTTATATTGGGCCAGAGGTGTGAGTGAATCAGTCAACATTATGAATAAATCAGACTGGTGTTGCATATGGAAATGAGAGAGAGAGGGGAGATGGGAGCATAAAAAGGTTTGTCAGTGCTCTGGGGGGGGGGGGGGTGGAAATAGCTTTTCATGTGCTCTGCTCTCTCTCTCTCTCTCTCTATCTATCTATCTCTCTCTGTGTAGTATTTTAAGCGCATGCTTACCTCTGGCAGGCAGGTTGTCTAGCCAGTCAGAGTTGGAGGTTGTTGGTGGGGCCAGTCAGAGATTAGCTGGCTTCTGTCCAGTCAGGCAGCAGGTTGGGTTGCACCTCAGCCGGCCTTGGGTGACAGGCCTCCTTTTTGGGGAAAGGGGGGCGTGCGCGTGTGGCTACTGGCTGAGGTGTCATAAGTGTGCTTAGTGTGCTTAGAGTTGGTTTGAAGGATTTACCAGTCTTTTCCAGTGGGCTTTACTGTAGCAGCTTTTCCAGAAAATTCCAGAAGTTTTTTTCCCCACAAAAGTACCAAGCAAGAGTTAGTTAATAGTAGTTAATAGTTCATATAGTTCATAATCAGTGACAAGTGCACAGAGTAAAAGAAACAATACAGCTGAGAAGTGAAAAAAGACAGAAGCTCAAGAGAAGGAACTGTTTCCACCAGTTGTGAAGTATGTTTGAACCCTCCTCTGTATGTCCTGTGGCTCTCTCGCTGTCTGTCCTGTCCTGTCCTGTCCTGTCCTGTCCTCGCTACCTGCCCTCTACTGCATGCCTGCCTGCCTGCCAGCCTGACTCTCAGTGCCCCAGTTTATCGGTGAGCTGCTGTCTGCCTGTTTCTGCCATTAAGGGACTTACGACTTAATGTCGTATGCCACCTAAATGCTCAGACTGTTCAGATACTGTTTGCTAGTCTAACTAGATTTCTCTTTGTAAGTGCTAACCTTATATGTATGCACCCTACCAATCAGACACTCTTCAAATCTCTGCCTTCTATTTGTCTGTAGACTAACGAGTCGGAGACAGAGTCCGAGTACCAGGCAGTGGCGCTGCCCATTTCTACGGTGATGCCCCTTGTGGTGCCCGTCACGGGGGAGTCGTTTTGCCAATGCCCCAACCAGACGGAGGTCAGCTGTGACCCCTCCGCTGGGGTCACCATCCTGGCTGACTGTGCGTGTGGAGAGGAGGATCAGAGTAAGTGTGTGTATGAGCATGGGCATGTTTCTATCATGGTGACGAATGGAGATAATGGTAGATCGTAGATAATAGCAGAGAATATTTCAATACTTCGGCACTAGAACGGTTCTAACATCTGTGGTGTTCTGTGTGTGTGTGTGTGTGTGATGTACAGCTTGTGACTGGGTGTGGGATGACGCTTGTAAGTCGACCTCCACGTACCTGAGCTGTTCCGACCGGAAAGTGAGTTTCCACTCGGAGTACAGCTGTGGAACGGCCGCCATCCGCGGAACCAAGGAACTCGCAGACGGACAGCACTTCTGGGAGATCAAGATGACGTCCCCGGTCTATGGAACAGATATGGTGCGAGTGCTACCCTCTTTCAACTCCTTCTCCTTTTTCACTCTACTCAAATGTGCTTGTTTCTTTGGTGTTGTTTTGAAACAGTATGACTCACTTGATTTGACTTTATTGATTTGATTTCTGGTGTAGATGGTTGGTGTCGGGACATCGGAGGTGAATCTTGACCAGTTCAGACACAGCTTCTGCAGTCTGCTGGGCACCGATGGTGACAGTTGGGGTCTGTCATATACAGGTGAGGCCTCATACCCCTCCTTCATAATATACTGTGTGTTCAGTTTCATATTCAAGGAAAACAGTATAGTTCATGGCCATAAGAGGGATAAGAGCCATTTTGATTCTGCTCTTCATTTCCATACAGTCTGATTTCCAAACATGGAGTTCATGACTGATGGTAATATGAACTGATGGTTAGAATGAGATCAAATTGCAAATGTATCTGAACTTCCAAGGGATTTCCTTCTACAAACTATTAGTGAATTAGCATGTTGAAATATTTTCTGCAGCAAGGATTTTGTCAACTTATATAATCAGGCATTCAAAAGCACTGACTCAACCCTCATACTTAGGAGGATTTACAGTTCTGTTATTTATGTAACTGTACACTACACAGCTTACAATCTATAACTTCATAATTCAACAGTGTGTGTGTGTGTGTGTGTGTGTGTGTGTGTGTGTGTGTGTGTGTGTGTGTGTCTGACATGATAGGATGCTAGTGGACTTTATACCAATACTGTCTGCCCTGTTGCGTATGTGTCTGATGTTATAGGATGCTAGTGGGCTTTATACCAAATGCGTATACTGTCTGCCCTGTTGCGTATGTGTCTGATGTTATAGGATGCTAGTGGGCTTTATACCAAATGCGTATACTGTCTGCCCTGTTGCGTATGTGTCTGATGTTATAGGATGCTAGTGGGCTTTATACAGTACCAAATGCGTATACTGTCTGCCCTGTTGCGTATGTGTCTGATGTTATAGGATGCAATTGGGCTTCATACCAAATGAGTATACTGTCTGCCCTGTTTGTAGGGAGCCAAAGCTCAGTGTTTAGCTAGATGTCCTTGCTCTGTTGATGTTGCTCAAAATCAGGTAAGCCTCTACAAACCTATATAGCCTGTATAGCCTAACCTATAGAGCCTGTATTCAGTTTGCCAGGAGTGATCTGTGAACAGAGAGAGACGTACGTACAAGACTTGACTGACCCAGAGTCAGGCGCCCTCTACAGGTGCATGGTTGGTACTGTAGGTGGGTGATTTAGCGGGCTGTCTGCGTTGGTGAGAGAGGCTTTAGCCAAGTCGTTGGCAAGAGACACAATGAGGGCACTGGCAGACAGAAGGTGGAACACATACGGTCAGCGGCAGAGTGGACGGAGGTGCACTAGACAGACGGAAGAGCCCAAGGAGACCAAGTGCATGTTGAGGCTCCTGTGCGCTAGGCTTAGGAACACTACTGCTCTGCGGACGCCAAGTAGAACTCATGTGCGTTTGAATAGCTGTCAGTTGGCAAGACGAAGGATCCTTCATGTTGTCACGCTTCCTGAACAAAAAATATCAGTAAGGAAGGACTGAGTCACAGGAACTGAATCAGCTGATTCTTGTTCTTCGTTACACATTCACTCACTGTTGTTGTGCACTGGTTCTTCAGAGTGCATTTTTTCACTGTGTGTTGCGCGGTGTGTTTTATACAGGTCTCCTGCACCATAAGGGGTCGAAGGTGAGCTTCTCACCACGGTTCGGCCAGGGTTCTATCATTGGGGTTCACCTGGACAACTGGCATGGAACACTGACCTTTTATAAGAACCGTAGATGCATTGGTAAGGAAGCACACACTGCTCAGGGTTTACACAATTATGTAAAATGTTTTAAACATTTACTGGAAATGATCATGGTTCAGTTTCAATTGGTGACTGTCAGTGTGTAATTAATCATTTCAATGTGTAAATGAAATACATGTTTATTGCAAGTCCATGCATCTTTTCTGTCTATTCTGGTTGAAGGTGACAAATAGATAGATAGATAGACAGATACTTTATTGATCCCCAAGGGGAAATTCAAGTAAAATAGATGCCCTAAGTAAGATTTAATAGACCAACCATGTCCTGAAATCCAGAGTTCCTCCATTTTGGGATTTTGTAGTGGGAACATAATGGGGCAATTGCTCTGTCGCTAGTTTGGAGTTGATTATGATTTTATGAATATCATTTATTTAAGCAGATATCTCTCCTTATCTCCTCACTGTCTCTCCCTGTTCTCTTTCCCTCTGTTGTGGGCATCAGGTGTGGCAGCGCGCCAGCTGCAGAACAAGCGGCTGTACCCGATGGTCTGCTCCACGGCGGCCAAGAGCAGCATGAAGATGATCCGCTCCAGCTCGGTGCCCACCTCGCTGCAGTACCTGTGCTGCGCCCGCCTGCGCCAGGTCATGCCGCCCTCGGCCGACACCCTGAGCGTGCTGCCCCTGCCGCCGGGCCTGCGCAAGCTGCTGCACACTCAGCTGGGCTGGGTGCTCAGCCTGGACAGCGCCTGCGCGGACGACGACAGCGACGACGACACCAACCCGCTGGACGACAGCGACTACTGCTCCAGCTCGGACTCGTACGACGACGCCGGCCCCGTCTCCAAGGCGGACCTGCGCCGCCCGCTGGCCGCCGCCGACCCCGGGGCCGAGACGCAGATCTCCATGCTGTGCCCGTCCTGCCTGCCCTCCTACCCCGCCATGCCCGACTACGCCGCCGCCCGAGCCGAGGCTGCCGCCGCGTCCGACAGCGACTCCGACAGCTGTGCCTCCGACCCCGAGACCTGCCAGAGAAAGCGCTGCAGGTGGACGTGAGGCCCGGTCACTTCCCCAGCACCCAGTCACACACACACACACACACACACTTTACGTATACCTCTTATCCTCCCTCGCAAACTCTCCTCTCAAATGTATGCCACATCTCCCTCAGCCTTCTCTCCGCTCCCTGCCATCCGTACACCATTTGGAAGCATATAAGTAGCTTCTGCTTGAACAGACTGACTTTGATTGATTGTAGCCATTTTCTAAATGACACTTAAAACTTTCTCTGTGGTGTTTTGATTATTTTACACGTCTGCGAGAAGGAAGATTGTGAATGTGTGGGTATGTGTGTGTGTTTTTAATTATGTGAAGGCTGAACAGGTTTCTGCATATTTTATAGGGGAGTATCAAGACATTTTTGTTATTGTTGAAGGTAATATTCACACATGCAAGAAACTAAAGACTGATCTCATCAATCAATTAGTGGACTAATTGGATAGGTAGCTCAGCAGGCCTATTCAGGTATCACGCAGGTGTCAATTCTTCCTTCATTTCTGCCCTTTTTAGGAGCCAGTGTTATCATCAATGTGGCAAAATCCTGATAGGCACAGAGTACAATGCTGAAGTTAATCTTATAACACTATGTAATGGCCAATACCTTAAATGAGTAGAACATATAACTTATTTGCACCTTATAAGGCTTTAGCCAACCAGTGTCCTATATTTATGGTATGCATCCAGCGCAAAAACTTGTTATACCCTCCATTAATGTCTGCCCCTTCAACAGGCCGAGTTAAATGGTCAAGTTATACATGAAAAGAGCCTCGTGCAGGGAGGATTTTCTGACCATTTCATCCTTAACAGGAAAATGTCAGAAGATGTTAGAGGCAACAAATGTATTGAAGTCTTAAATCAGTCTATCTCTCCCCGGCACTTCTAATCTTAGTGTCTTTTAAACCGCTGTTTATCTTCTGAGGCCAAATAGTTTTTTTAACCATTGTTGGTAGGTTAGTTTTCACTCAAGTTTGTAAAGGCTTTCTGCAAATATCTCTTTGTCTGGACAGGCTGGTAAGTGTTTGTGTTTGAGTGGTTTAATCTTGTTTAGGCAAACATTTACAGAACTTTTGTACTTTGTCCTTTGCATGTTTTTCTAAATGAAAATGAAGAAAATAAACAGGTTTGAAAAGAATATCTTCATATGCTTTAATTCAACACATTACATATTTATTTACAAAATAAGTACAAATATTTATATTGATGTACAACACTAAAAGTTCCTGAATGAAATACAACTTTCTTATGTTCACATACATACGAGACAGAACATAATCTGCGTAAAAAATATTTCTAACCCAGAGTAACAGAGTAATAACAACAGACAGGAAGAAGTGTGATTGAGTGCCTCCACAGCCTGACGTCACTAAATCACATTCTAAAGGCGAAGCTCGATTTTAGTCTCTGAACCGCTATAGTCATTCTGAAAGCGAGCGTGCAGCCGCCCAGAGAGCGTGAGCGTTAGTCCAGCACCAGCTGAGGGTTCTCCGTAGTGAGGATGCGGTAGATCCGAGCGGAAAACTCGGGCCCGACGCGCCGCTCCTTCACCATGCCCTTCACTGTGAGGTCAGCCAACAGACCACGCCGCTCTTTCTCCGAGTCCAACTTCTCATATGCCTGGAGAAACAGATTACAACAACATGCGTTACATAATAATCTAATAATCCAGATGACCACATATTCTTGATTTTCATTACTGTGAGCATATTACATAGCCAATAACAAGTTTATGTAAAGGCACAAGGCAAAAATATACTATTTCTGTTGGCTAATTTACATGCACATTTTGACCTGGAATGACTTTTCTCATAAACTCTTTATTGTATTGACACAGTATTACTGGTTAACACTATGAGGTGTGTGGATGTGCTGGTGTGTCCGCAGAGTGGGTGTGAGAGTGTAGGCAGGTGTGTGTGTGTGTGTGTGTGTGTGTGTGTGTGTGTAAGAGAGAGAGAGAGAGAGAGAGAGAGAGAGAGAGAGAGAGAGAGAGAGAGAGAGAGAGAGAGCAGTACCTGCAGCAGGAGCTGAGGTGAGGGGTAGGCTGAGGTGACTGCGGTAGCCACTGCAGGGCTGACGCGGTTGAGCTGCTGAAGCTGGCGGCTCCACACGGCGGCCAGACCCTTACCGTCCCGCTCCACCCGAGCACCGGCCGCCCACGAGCCGTCCACACAGAAGCCCAGCTCTGTGCACTCGGACATGGCCCTGTGAGTACACACACACACACACACACACACAGTTTTCATGGTGGGTTTCAACTTATCAACTTATTTCCAGTAAGAGTGAATAAGGACAAAGAAAGAGGGTGTGAGTGAGTGCATTTAGTTGAAGTGCACTCACTTGAAGGGGCGTTTGGACAGAGCCTTTGTGTAGGAGCACACCTGGTCTGCGACTTCCTTCCAGTTGTACAGAAAGTGAACACACACGCTCTTATAAAGCTGCAGGTACACGAGCACCTGTCCAGAATCAATTACGTTAGTGACATGGGTGATCAATTTTGTTTCCTAACTTTAAAAATATGATTGACAAAATACACTGGACAATAGCTTGTTGAGGGCATATACTGTACATAAAATTTAGTACAGTTTCTCTTGTGCTGCTGTTTGTTTGTGTGTGAATATGTGTGTGCATCCATGTTGGTTCATGTGTCTCACCTCTTCTATGTCCACATCCTCCATACCTAACTGAGAACGCAGGTCACCGTGAGAATGATACCATGAACCCCGTCTGACCAAAAGACACACAGCAGTCTAAGAACACAAGCATACTCAATACTCACACACATACTCACAACTGCACACTCTTACTCACATACTGTACATATAAACACACAACCAAATCAAACCTTTTCCAAATAGTCTCACAGTCTGAAACACACAGGCACTTACTTGCGATGCTGGCTAGAACCCATCACCAACATGGTCACAACCGAGCCTGTGTGTGTCTTCAGGTGGTCCGTCAGTGCGGTCAGCAGAGAGGAGGACTCCTTATGCCGACTTGAGTTACCTTGCAAAATCTACATTAGTTCAACAAAAACACAAAAATCTGTTTTGAAATGTGTGCAATGTTCAAACTTTGAGGAGGATATAGTCTATGTTCACAAGCACATGTTTGAGTCCATTCCACAAGCACGTTAACAACACCTATTCCACTCATAGTCATTACAAATTAACTGTATACTGTATCAATGGACCCAAAAACTCTATTAGAGTGTGTGCTACATAGTGCTTAAAGCATATCAGCAAATTGGCTGCTGATGCACAGCAGGCATATGGGATGTGACAGTGTGGGCAGGGTGCTGAGGGTAATAGAGAATGGGCAGAGCTGTTCAATCTCACAGGGCACAGCTGTGTAGTCAGGCTATATGTCCATGGAACCCCAGGGCATGCTGTGGTCACCACTAAAACTCAAATCAGACTCAAAAGGACATCTCCCTGCGCTACAGCTGTGGAGGTACTGTAACACAACAGATGAGATGTGTAGCAGTATATTGTAGGTGTGTGTTTGCAACATACCTGTTTGACTGACGTCACTACGTCCATGAACTCATACAGAGAAATCACCATAAGCACCTGCTCATCCTCAACTTCTCCATCTTCAGAATTTTCCTAAGATAATTAAATACACAATGTGGTCCAACATGTTACCCACATCGAAAATATCCTTTAGGACTGTAGGCCTACAGTAGTTATCTACATAGAATATCTCAACAGCCTTATGTAGTTTTGCGTACAGTGTAACACTGCCATGCATCTAAGACAGCTGAGTGTGTGCAAAGACCAAGGTGGCTACCTGAGGTAGGGGTCGTGTCCAGGTGATGCTATGAGTCAGAGAATGAGGCTCAATACAACTCTTCCATTCTAGTTCTGCAAGAGTCTCGGTCAAAACATCCGAGTTTCCATCCTGCAGTAGAACTACCACACACAGAGGGAGTATATCATTGCAGCATCACAAAATATAAACACTTGACTGCCACAGCTACTTGACAGTCTGGATGGGATATTCACCTGGATGGATTCGCACTGTTAGACACTTCACATAATTTTCAGGTCGGTAACTTTTGAGTCGCTCTGCAGCCTCTTTTCTCTCCTGCTGTTCCAGTCTTTTCTCCTCTTTCTTTTTCTCTCTCTCCTGTTTGGCTCTTTCTCTTTCTGCCTTCCTCTCTTCTGCTTTGGCGCGATCAGCATCAACCTCCTCACGAGTCCGTCGTTTTTTCCCTGGACTCGGTGTGCTAGGCTCAGTTCGGTTCGGAGGTTTAAGTAGGTCTTTCGCATCTTCTTCGTCATCCTCAAGTACCACGATGGCGTTAGATAGCGTCCCATGATTCACACTCGTTTTGGCAATTTCAGGGACATGCAAAATGTTACTATCTTTTTCGGTCACTTTCGTGTATGTCTGTTTGGGATTCACGTTACATTCCGAATCACCTTCGCTATCGGAATCTGATAATTCCCAGGCATAGACTCTTTTAGACATTGCTATCTTGCACGTTAAGTTAATGTTGCCTAAACCGGTAAACCTTCTGCGTTATACCATAAGTCTTCGAAAGTCCTCTAGCAGCTACATGTTTAAAAATATCGACGGATTGGCATCGCCACAGATGATTGCTTTTAATTTCCAATGTAGTGCTAACTGTCACCCTGCAAAACAAACACCGATTCCAGATTTCTCGATTTTAACTTCCACTTCAAACAAAAACTCATTGCTGGATACGGGTGGGCACGAGGGACAATGTTTTACACAACTTACCCGTAGTCATGTTTGAGAAACGCGAAAGACGTTGCATTAAAAGGGAGTTTACTCATCAGCAACGAAGTGGGACGTTGTCTGTTGTTGATAAGCCAACTTATTAAAAAGCCATTTCAAGTCAACGTGGCAGCTGTGTGCAGGTGAGGTGGTGTCCAGACTGTACATGGATTAGCGCACATTTAAAGCACACCATATGACGCTCGGAAACTCGGCAGAACGCGGGCTCTAATTTGTGGGTCAGTCACACGTCTGGCAGAGATGCTTTTAAATTAACCCATAGTGTTGTTAACGCTGCAAACGTTACACTGACCTCCAATTTTACAAATATCTTTACCTTTGCAGGAAAATTAAGCGTGATTGCACCAATGACACAGATCAGCTAGGCAGATGCACCGTCAGCAAATATCACTGGGTTCCTTAAATGATCTACTGATAATTATGTCAATGCACAGTGCAAGTAGTTAATTAACAAATCACACAGTTTACTTTATTGATGATGTTCATCATAGACAGTAGCCTAAAATGTTCATGCGCCAATCATAATCCAGTCATGTGGTGGCGGATTTGACGTTGGTGCACGAGTGCGGTAGTTCCTGTTTAGCCCTTTTGGAAGATAGGTACATCATGTGGAAGAGATTCGGGATCAGCTTGTTTGGCTCCACCACATCCATCATACCATAGATATCAGATGAGTTTACAGGCTGCAGGCGCTATGGAGAGTTACATATAAACATAAAAAGACTACTCTGCAATATCTGTCGCTCCTTCCACAGATATTTCTTACAGAATGGCGAAACCAGCTGAGAAAGGTGGGCTAAAGTTGGTAAACCTTTTGGGATTCTATTGGAGATATTGTCTGTGTGAAAATGATATGCAACCTGAATCAGTTAGCTTCAAAGTTACACTGTTGTTGTTTTCGTCATGTCAGATTTGAGATACATGATATGAACCCTGCGTGTCCTCACACCCAAGCCTATATTATCTGTAAGTTAACCTAAAACATCAATCAGATTCAGATCATGGACTGTAATTTTCTTGCTGCAGCCTATTACCGTTTTATGGTATTGTTCTTCAACTGCCTGTTGACGTTCGGCTCCTACTTCTGTTTCGACATCCCAAGTGTGTTGCAAGATCAGTTCCAGGGGGTGAGTCTATGGAGTTGATTTTGATTGCAGTGGTTCAGAACAATGCTCATCAACTTAAGACTACCTTACACTGACAGACTTTGACAAGATTTGGGAAAGATTCTTGAAAGATTGCAGTCTTTTAACGAATTCAAGCTTTAGGCTCCTCAAAAGACTGCAATCTTTCAAGAATCTTTCCCAAATCGTGTCAGTCTGTCATTGTAAGGTATAGGCTTTAGAAGAATGGTCACATTGATAAGATTTGATTGAACAGAATAGGCTACTCATGATGTGGAATAATTTTCTTTGTGAATAGTGTCTCTGTTGGTTGAACCAAGACTGTCACACTAACAAGTCTAACCTCTCTCTGTGCCTGATGGTGGAATACAGCCTATGTTGGAACACCTCTGTATGCAACACTTCTTTGTCACCTGTGTCATCTTCAGATTGTAACTATTTTTTTTAACAGAATCTGATCTGTCCAAACGCGACTGTAACTAATGGGACCTCACAAAACACTACAGATGTGTGTGTGGAGGGATTGGGAATGACCCCTCAGGAGTACAACCTGCTCTACGCCATCTATGCCTGGACGTTAGTATCGACCCCCCCATACACACAAACGCATCATAATGATGCATGTTTTGTTTTTAAAGGTTTAAAGGCACTGTTGCCTTAAATAAAATTACCTCTCTTGTGGTGTGCCCGTAGAAACGCAGTGGTGGTGATTATGGCTGGCTTCCTCATTGACAAGCTGGGAAATCGCTGTAAGTAGCGTGTGTGTGCTTGGGAATAGCTAGTGGAATTGGAAAAAAAGCTTGGGAATTGGTAGTGTAAGCCTAATATGGCAATGTAAGACTCTGAGTATGTGTATTCCTTGTGTCATAGCAGTTTGATGGTTCATGTTTCATGTTTCGCAGTAAGCAAGGCTGAGTTGTTCCGTCCAGACACTATTGCTGACCGCGCTGTTTCTCTTGCAGTCGGAGTGTTCCTCTTCTCCTTCCTGACCGTGCTGGGGTCCGCCATCTTTGCTTTGGGTTCCCATTTTAAGGGCACCTCGGCTCTGCTGCCTCTCATGCTCACGGGCCGCCTGCTCTTCGGCTCCGGCAACGGCTCCCTCACCAGTAAGAACTCGAACCAGATCAAACCAGTTCAGGGCCGGGTTTCCCCAGATTCATTATGTTCTTAGAGCGCTCCTAGGACGTTCTTAGCACTTAAGAGCTTCTTAACGAATCTGGGAAACCCGGCCCAGATCAGATCAGCAGGGAGGACACGTACAGTAGTCAATCTCTCTAGTCAGGCCTACAAGTTACAGTCCAAATTAGGGCTGCACAATGAACTCCGTACCAACGGTTAATCTTACGATATTCATTTTATATTCATGTCATCCTTCTTGTGTGACCAACAGAGAAGCTTACAGGAGCGTTGTGCTTTTCAAAAGCTTGGCATTTACAAATATAAACATTATATCACAAATCCGACTGCAATAGCAATATCTGGCAGAAAAATCACAATGATATTTCCCCAAATTGTGCAGCCCAAGTCTAAATCAATGCTAAGTGAATAGCTACTGTAGACCTGAAGGCAAACACTATCAGTTAGCCTTAAGACACTGAACTAGCTAGTGTGCATAATCAATGCACTTCAACACTCCCCCTTTGTGATGGTCATGACTCATACTGATGAGCATTTGTTATGGGCGAAAAGAGCCTTTCTGTGGGAACATGTGTTGTAGTGGTAGACTCTTTTCATAAGCCCACACTCATTGTCATAAGCCCACACATGCAAACACTTTAATAGGCTAGATTAGTGTTGTGTTGTATGTGAGCCCCCATAGCATGCCGTAGCTCTGTTTGTCAAAAATAAAGGATTACTGCAATGCAAAGGAAGGATCACTGTAATGTACTGCACTGCACTGCACATTCCCTGAATCCTGTGAGATGTTTAAATCATTATACATAGACTGAAAACCATGAAACGTGGCAGAAGTCAGGGACAAAGCCATTGCTGCTATATCAATTGTGTGTGTGTGTGTGTTCTGGTTTTCAGTTGTGCAGAACCGTATCACGGCGTTCTGGTTCCGTGGAAAGGAGCTTGCATTAGCGTTTGGTCTGACCTTGGCGTTCTCCAGGCTGGGTTCGGTTCTTAACTTCTTTCTGACGCAGCGCTTCGAGGCTGACTTTGGCATGCAGTGGACCCTCTGGGGAGGTAAGACACTCAGCAGAAATCTGTAACTTCAGCAAGCACAATGAAGTTGTAAACAGTCTGTTTATTGGCCATTTTTTTGCCAGATCCATTTTTGTGTCAAGTTAAAATAGAATGTCCTTGCTCACTGCAGCCTCCTCCCACAGAACTTGTCTACGGAATCGTTCAACTGGTTTTGTCTGGTTCTGTGGTTTTATCATGTTAACGTGTGTGTGTGTGTGTGTGTGCTGTGTGTGCTGTGTGTGCTGTGTGTGTGTCACAGGCACTCTGCTGTGTGTGCTGGGTTTCCTGGCGGCCATCACGGTGAGTGCTCTAGATAAGGTGGGCATGAGACAGCTGGGTCTGGATGGAGCCATACAGGAGGAGTCCCGCAAAGTGGTGAGTGGACCGTCTCCATGAGCACAGGTTCATGTAGGATGTGACTGGCTCTACTGGAAATATAACATGCATATTGTGTGCTAAAATGTGTGTGTGTGTCTGTGTGTGTGTGTGTGTGTGTGTGTGTCCATGCTTGGATGAAGAGGATACAAGATGTGAGATTGCTGTCTCTGCGCTACTGGCTGCTGGTGCTTACCATCATGTTCTTTTACAACGGTATCTTTCCGTTCATCGCTGATGCCAGGTACACACACACACACATACACACACACACACACCTCAGTCAACACATTCACACACACACAGACTGGTCTCAGGTGTAAGCATCAATATTGACATGACTGTGATCCGATGTGCTGCAGTAAGTTCATCCAGGACAAATACAGCGGCTATGACCAGAAGAGCGCAGCCTACATCGCCGGAGCCGTGTATGACAGCTCTCTGGTGCTCTCTGCCACTGTAGGCATACTCATTGTGAGTACACAGACACACATCACAAATACTGTATATCATATAAACATATGCTCTCTGCCACTGTAGGCATACTCATTGTGAGTACACAGACACACATCACAAATACTGTATATCATATACACATATGCTCTCTGCCACTGTAGGCATACTCATTGTGAGTACACAGACACACATCACAAATGCATCATACACATGTGCTCTCATGCCCAGATCGTTGCACACATTCTCACACACTTTTGTAATTCTATTGACGTACATATTTGGGTGCATTCTTTTTCACATACTGTATGTTCCTGTCGATTTCACCCTTATTATACATGCTCTCTCTGCGTGTGCGTGTGTGTGAACGTGTGTGTGTGTGCATGCTGTAGGACTACATCGGGCTGAGGGGTGTGTTTGCTGTCTTGTGTGCGGTCCTCACGCTGCCCGTGTTTGGCCTGCTGGCCTTCACCTTTGTCCCTCCTCTCATCTGCACTATTTGGCTGGGAGTCACATACTCGTTTGCTGCGGTAAGACACACACACACACACACACACACACACACACACACACACACACACACACACACACATTCACTTTCATATGCATATAGCATATGAGCCATATCCTAAGCTATTTACATTAGTATTGTACATTTATTGTGCCAAAGTATATTTTACAAGATATTTGATAGGGCTGTAATCAGCTAAAATACTAACGTACACATTTATAAAGCACAGACATATAAAGCTTTCATTTGCATGTGTGTTCCAGAATATTTTTTTCTCATTCTTTATTTCTTGTTTTTTTTTCAGGCTAGTATGTGGCCCTCTATCCCTCTTGTGGTCCCTCAGGCAACTCTTGGGACGGCTATGGGCCTGGCTACATCAGTGCAAATGGTTGGCATTGGAATTTCCAACCTAGTGGTTGGACAGATTCTGGGCACCAAATCGAGGTACCAATGAAAAGAGAAGTATACAGATAGCATAGCAGAAAAGATAAAGGGCAAAAAAGATGAAAATAAGTCAATACTACATGTTGTAGGACAGTGCGGTTTTGTTTTCAATGGATATATGAACATGCACCTCTTTACATAGGTGTATTCATTTTTTTAAATCCCTGTGTGTTTAATGTGTTAATAATCAGTTTGACCGGAGCGTGACCTGGATAATCATCTTTTCACTCTCAGAATTCATTCTCCTAATGTGTCAGTTAAATCTGTGTGTGTGTGTGTGTGTGTGTGTGTGTGTGTGTGTGTGTGTGTGTGTGTGCGTAGTGATGCAAAGATCCCACTGTGGCGATGGCAGAGGATGATGATCTTCATGTTAGCCAACACCATCAGCTGTATTGCCACGGCAACGGCCCTCAATTTCGTGGACCATCGACAGGTGGGCAGCACTAATTGGTTTACAGATGCAGGGGAGTTGCTATGGCTTGGGGTGACTAGATGTCACGTCCCTGGTGAAAATACATGAGTTCCCCCTATTGATAGATAAAAGCAATAGATATGTTAATGATATTGACCGCATAACTGGAAATGTCCCCAGTTTTCATCTCAGAAATCTGTTCACCTTACCATGGCTTAGGGCTGTGCTTTCAATATTGAAATATCAATATATTGTATTGCAACTTGCGCAATATATCGTATCATGACTGCCACCAAATATCAGTAATTTTTTTTATTAAAGCATTAGAGTTTTATTATTATTAGTCTGCTGAATTATCAGTACAACATGATCTACAAACTATACTGCCCAGGTGGTACATAGCAAATTGTGTTTCCAGTTCTATTTTTATATTTTCAGTAAAAAGTATTTCTATATCGCAATATGTTTGTATTGTATCACAATATATCGTGATGTATTATATCGTAACCCATGATGAGTATTGTATCATGAGGTTCTTGCTAATACACAACCTTACTATGGCTGCCATTATCTGAGATCCCCCACATCACAACTATATTTAGTCACGACATCAGTGTGGGTGGCTGTGTTTGTTCCTGGCCCTGAACTTTGCCAACTGTCTTTTACATAAGTCTCACAATGAAAGTTGCTCTGAGCTGTTGCCAAGCAACGTCCACATGGAGCTAACATGGAGATTTTGAATGTATCTTGTGCTGTTCCACTGTGTGTGTGTGTGTGTCCGTGTGTGTCCGTGTGTGTCCGTGTGTGTCCGTGTGTGTGTGTGTGTGTGTGTGTGTGTGTGTGTGTGTGTGTGTGTGTGTGTGTGTGTGTGTGTCTCTTTCTCTCTCTCCCTATGTGTGTGTGTAGGGGGGGACACTGAACAAGACGACCAAGAGGTCGGCAGCAGCGCCTCCTGCGGCGGCAGGGGACCGAGAGCCTCTGGTGGGAGAGGAGAGGGAGGGAGCTGGAGACGGAGAGAGACAGGAGGACGACTGAGGTCATCTGCAGCCATTAAACACATCTAGAGCGTTCACCTTCTCCTATGACCTGGGATGTAAACATTCAGTCTTTTTCTTACAAATCTTCAGATGTTTTTGATGCATCTTATGTCTTGTTTGCTTGGTCTGTCTTCTTTTTCCAGTCCTCTCCATTTGTTCACTATCTTCATCATTTACTTTTCATCTTTTTCTAAAGAGAAGCAAAGGGAGCTGTGTTTCGTGTCATATTCTGGGACACTCACTACACTAACAGTAATTGCTGAATGAAGGGACTATGTTTTAGTTGCCTCTCAGTATCAGAGTCGGGAGTTACTTGTGGTCAGTGACATAAGTGCAAAACATTACAGTATGAACTATTGCTTAGCAGCATAGGTCAGGTGTGTGTGTGTGTGTGTGTGTGTGTGTGTGTGAGAAATGATCGGAAATCAGAAATGTGCCATTTCATTTTTTATTAAATCATTGCCATTATGGTAGCATGAGGGACAAGATTTTTTTACTGCATGTAAAAAAATATAACAATAAAATTGTTTTTTATTAATTTGATGGTTGTTATATATTTTATTCATGTGGATTATCAAATATTGTCCATTACAGTAGTCCTATATGTCCTCATTCCCAGTATAGGTACCGTAGCTAACCTCACATACTGCAATACTGAGGTTTTGATATCATCAGACATCATCTAAAAGTTAAAAGACTATCAGCTGTCTCAGGAGATGTAATACTCTGAGAACACAATATAAAGAGCATTGTAAAGCTATACATTTTGCCAAGTATTACTTGAGCCATTGCACAAAATTCGACATGTTAGTATCTCTCTCCTTACAGCGCTTAGATGTAAGGTGTATCTTGTCCAGAGCTCTGCAACGGTTTGCCGAATGCCGAGACTATAATTTGTGGCCTTACAAACCCACACACAAAGCCGTGCATTCGATGAATTTCTACCCACGCACATGCTGTATGTGCACTCTGCGCTATGACAGCAGGCCTACGCCACCAGGGAACGCCATAACGCCTCCGACTACGCTTCTCTTGATTCCTGCGTTGGTGGAGGTTGCCTGCAGCAACCGCAGATTCTGGATCAGTTTCATCGACCTGTTTTACGCATGTCAAGGTGTGCACTGCACTCTCTTTTGACAGCTGAAAATGAGTTGCTGTACAGAAAGCAGTGTTAGAAAAATAACACTCATTTTCAAAATGTTAGATTTTAGATTTAACAGGTCTGTCTTGTATCTCCTTCAATTATGATGGGGGAAAAAACTTGCCTTTTGATTGTCTAACTTTCGTTGTGGCAACTAAGGTTAAGTCTAACTTCGTACCTCTAGTAAAACTGTGAACTACTACACTAACTCCTGCTGAGTCTTAGGGCTGCCCACCGAACTTGATCCCTGTTGTTCCATAAAAATTGGCAAGATCTTTATTTTCCCATTGGACGAGTATCAATTGTATCCCATGTCTGTGGGTGTATATCGTTCCCTCATTGGCTACAGTAGGTGCCATTCAATGCCTCTCGTATTTTTCCCAGCCCCTCCCAGCCTTTTGGCTCCCCGTTGAGAATGTGCATGAGTGTGTGTGGGAGAAGACACCAGAGCGAGCACTTTAATAGTTTGGTTTAATGCGGCGGCATATGACACGCCAGGGGCACGGGAGCTGACCGAACTTGTTTGTAAGAAGTTGGATGTTCTCGAATTTGCACATACGGATCGACGAAACTAATACAAGAACTGAGGCGGACTTTCTCCGCCATATGCCCCCGTGATACTAGCGAGCTGGCGTATTTGTAAAGTACAAACCTGAGCGCGACCCCTGGGTTTTTTTCTGACGTTCCTTTAGTTTTAATCTCTGAATTAACTCCAGTTTTAGCTTTTATCAGACGTACGACGGTGCGCGTACTTGCACAAAATAATAGGATGCGCGTAATCTCTGGATGCAAGGAGAAATGTGAACGGTAGCGTCATCTGAATTGGTACCGGAGGAAATTAGCCCTGTCCCGTTGAATGCTGTCGGAGGCTTCGGCTGTAAGCTTCACCTGCGGGATGTAGTTTGCCTCAGGAATAAGAGACCGTGATGTGGATTGGATAGACCGGAGAACTCCTCGTTGCCTTCACAACGTCAGTGAGGATATTCCTCTCTAAATGATCTTGCGCTGAGGCGGAGGCCTCTAAAAAAGTTTATTTTGATTGTGGTACGTGATAACGGCAGTCATATTTACCGCACAAGATAGTCCACCGTCATCGCTTGCGGATGAAAATGATCCGAATCGCAGGAATAAACTGTTAACCCCGCGCGTTAGTAAGCATTAGATGAGCGTAATGAGCTTTTGCGTATCTGAATAATTGCCAGTTTACAGTGTGGGAGTTAGAGGTTGGATGCGTGGGCAGCACTTTTGTGGGGGCACAGCACACTGCAATTTGTGTCGTAGCATGGTTATGCTTTTCTTTTTGTAATATTCTATCTTATACTTCAGCCTTCATCCCTGACATAGCCTGCTTCCCGAAGTGTTTCTGAAGCAGTATCATCTCGTTCTCTGGAATTTCGGAATGCGTTGGTATCTGTTTTTCCATGCGCGCCCCTGACCGGCGCTGTCCTCGCGGTGTTGACTGCAGCACGCGGAGGAGTCTCCGTTTAACGGCAGAATTGCGCAGTTTAATTTTTTGGTAAAGGGAAAACGGAGAAGCGCGGATCAGCTGTCCGCTCCAATTATGTCCACCAGAGAGAGTGCGTGCCGGAAGTTCCAGGCGAACATCTTCAACAAGAGCAAATGCCAGAACTGCTTCAAGCCGCGAGAAGTCCATCTCCTCAGCGATGAAGACTTAAACCAGGTAAACAAGTGCACAAGGTCTCAGCAAACGATGCTTGCGTCCAGAGACCCATGATGCGACATTAAACCAACGGGACAGTGCAGAGAGCTAGGGAATAGTGAAAAGTTCTTCTGTAAATTATGAATGTTCCAGGAATTGCAATTGTTATGCAACCTAAACATGGGGGCATGAAGGTTATGGGAGAGAAATGCATTGCTTTTTTTGTTGGCTCAGGGACAGGCATAGTGTCAGTCATTTATCTAATTGCTGTAGATTGAATTGTCAGCAAGATTCTCTCACTTCTGGAGTGTGTGTGTGGGTGGTGTGGGAGAATGCAGTTGGGCTTTAAGTTGTCAGAATAGTCCCTACAGGTGATTCTGTTGCCAACTGATCAGCTGGATCCTCACGCTGTTGTGTGATCACTGGAAGCTGAGGCACATTGATTATAACAATTACTGTATTACTGTACTAAAAGAAATAAGGCAAGTAAAGTGTGTGCCACTGCCCCTTAGTTAAATGTGTGGGAAACATGTCTGACAAATGAGATGACAAGTCCCCAAGCAGAGCCCCTGAGACCATGGTATGCATGTCTGTTGCAGAGTGTCTGTGTTGTATAGGGTCTCTGGCTTTATTGGACTCAGTTGCCTGGACACATACAGTACTGTATGCGCCCCATTCCTGTACACACACACACACATATACTACAGACCCACACACTGTCCTGTTGAGCTGGTCCAGAGTAGTTCATTCCATACATATTTTCTGCCATGCTTTTGTCATGTATTCCTCATTATTTTGTCATGTATTCCTCATCCTCCTCTGCACACTGTGCTCTCGTAGAGGAAGACACACACACACACACACACACACACACACACACACACACACGCACATACACACACACTCACTCATTCTCATGCAACCTACTCTTACACTCACTCCCTTTGCCATCATCATTTACAGTAATAATATTTTAATGTGCACCCCCCCCCACACACACACACACATTGAGATAGATGACAGAAGAAGAGAGATTGTGAGATGGGGGAGGAGACCCAGTGAACAGAAGTGAACTTTAGTCATTGGAGGGGAAAACCTGACCTACATACATGCACGCACACACACACATATATATACACACACACACACACACACACACACACATAGACACACACAGGCTTCCTGCACTCAACCTCACCTCCCTGGGCAGACCAGACCAAGCGCTCCCCTCTCCTCTCCCCATTCCCAACCTCCCAATGACACTCCTCCTTTTTCATCCCCCCATCCTGCTGCCCTTCTCTCACATGACCTGTCTCCTCTTGTCTGTCTTCCTTTTCTTTCTTTCTTTCTCCCTTTCTCCCTCATCCTCCGTCTCTGCCTGCTCCTTTTGCAGTTAAAAGGGAGAGCACGAGACCAATCTCAGTAAGGGTTTGAATAAGAATGTGTGTCCTTTCAAGCAGAGATAATAGTCTTGCTCTTGTACAGTACGCTTGCTCACACACACATACACACACACACACAATGCAAATCATCATGCAAACAAATATTTTGATATGTTATTGTGGTTCCGAGTTTATTTTGCTCTTTGGTCATCCTTAGTGTGAGATGGTATCTATGAAGTAAGAGATAATAAATAATGTATTATCTAATGTGTGGCTGATGTGTTTTGTCTTGTTTAGGCCAAACCTGTGTATGGAGGATGGCTGCTGTTGGCACCTGAAGGGACAAACTTTGACAATCCCATGCACAGATCGCGAGTGAGTATTCACCGTGTGCGTGCGTGCGTGCGTGGGTGCGTGCGTGCAGTGTGGTTTATTTTAATGTGTGAGAGTAAATTGATGCCCCACACAGATGTCGGTCCTCTGACCTCCAAATAGATCTGCGCTGGCCCTTATCTCCATCCTCAGTGCCAGGCCATGCTGAAGCACAGTCTTATTTCTGATCCAGATATTCATCACACCCTTGAATGAGTCAAAAATAAACAGAGATTTCAGCCCAATTTAGAAATGAATTAGTCTGCGTCATCTCTCTCTCTCTCTCTCTCTCTCTCTCTCTCCCTCTCATTCTGTCTTTCTCCCATCTCACGTCTTTGGTTTTCATTCCTCTTTCTCTACATAATCTGTCTCTCTCTCTCTCTCTCTCTCACACTCTCTCTCTCTCTCTCTCTCTCTCTCTCTTTTCTTATTGTCTATTTTTTCTCCTTATCTATGTTTCCTGCGATCAGAGGTGTGTGTCCATTAGTAGGAGGTTATCCTAGGTTAAGTCAGACAGATCTCGGGCAAGGCTCTGAACTACCTCCTAATGGCTCTCAAACTCGCGTCCCTCCTTTGAAGAGACCCTGGAGCTCAGATCCCCCTGCCCTGCTTAAAGAATGCAGAATGGGTCAGACGAGATAAAATGCGTGTAGTAGTTCTGTGTTAAAGTCTCCCAGGGACTTTTTTTTCTGCCTCGTACCCTTGGAGGATCCAAATGTGTTGGCAGCCTGTCAGTCACTGTCCTCATAATGCCCCATTACACACACACACACACACACACACACACACACACACACACACACACATATGCACGCACACAGGGGTTCACATCATAATAATAAGGCACTTCCTCATATCTTATTCATTGCTCTGCTGAGAACAGGGCAGGGAGGAACGCAACACCCAAACACAGTGACCTCTGGAGAGATGAAGGGAAGCGGGGAGGGAGAGATAGCGGCGCGAGGGCCAGACAGATAAGAGATTTCTGAGCCCGAGTCACTGTTGAGGTCATTGACGGGGCCGATAGCATTGTAATTGTTGACATTATCACGGCAGAGTTCGGTGTGCCTTTGCTCTGGTGAATTTCTCCAAATCCTTTTTGCTAAGGTGGATCTGATTTCTGGGGCTTTGGCACTGGGGTCGGAACATGCTGTTGTCAACGAAAATGGAATTTTGGCGAGAAAGACGGCGGCGAGAGAGAGAGAGAGAAAGGAGGGAAAGAGGGAGAGAGAAGCAGAGCAGGAGGAAGAGTGCCGGAGAGAGGGAGGGAGCGAGGGAGGAGTGGGGGAGACATAGCAGTGTGACAGAGGGATAGAGCAAGCGACAGAGGAAGACTGAGCAGCCCAGAGAGACAGAGAGGACGCTTGAGAAGCTTTTTAAAATAGAGCTGGGTCATTGCCACTGAGGCCCTCGCAGCAGTCTCGCTCTCTCTGTGTGTGTGTGTGTGTGTGTGTGTGTGTGTGTGTGTGTGTTGGGGATGCGGGGAACTCTGGACTTGCTGAGTCACACCATCAGCTGCAGACCCTGAGAATCTGACAGGAAGCCCAGGGGGGTAGCCAGCAGCAGCAGTGTGTGTGTGTGTGTGTTTGTGAGGGAGGGAGTGCGAGGGAACGTCTGACCTGAGATCAGTGTGAAAATAGAACAGAAACGGCCGCAGCTCCCCAGTGTTGCTTTCCCATTATTCTCACTCAGCATGCAAGCAGTGGAGTTCTCATGATGTCTCCATCACACACACACACACACACACATACACACACACTACCAAGATACTCTCAGTCTGAAAAAATCACCCTTCACACAAAGCACATGTACACATCACAAACACTCTTTACTCCTCTTTAAATCGTGGCCGTAGTGAGCAGAAGAGTTGACCCCAGGCGCACACACACACACGCACACACACTAAAGGAGCATAAACATGTTCAAACACAGCTCTTCCTCTACCCCACTCACACTCCTGTGTGTTTCCTATGCAGAAATGGCAGCGCCGGTTCTTTATCCTGTATGAACATGGACTCCTGCGCTACGCTCTGGATGAGATGGTGAGTACCGTGTGTGTGTGTGTGTGCGTGTGTGTGCGCTTTGCATTAAGGTGATCTCACCAATATGACCCTGCGCTGTGTATGTGTATACATGTATATGTATGCATGTGTGTGCATTCACACTGGCCATGTTTGTTTTTCCTTGCTGTAATGCTGGAGTAGCTATAATGTTGTCTATTGATGTAAGCACTTGTGTCCCTCTACTTTTTCTAGTGACCATGTCTGCTTTTGTCTGTTAGTCTGTGTGTGTGTGTGTGTGTGTGTGTATGAGAAAGGATGGAGTGCTTTTGTGGTGTTAATTGTATTTGTATGTAAGAGGGTTTGTGTGTACAGAACATGTATGACAGTACAGACCTTTTCTGCTAAACCTTACAATTGCTTTTAAAACCAGTTTGTTTGTTTTCGGTTTCAACAATCTCACCCAAAGGTTTGTGTGAGTGTGTGTTTGTCAGGGCTGCACTCAGTGGGCGGGTGTGTATTGATTGGCCTGTTCGGTGGTTATCTAACAGCTTGGCTGGGCCCATAATCCGGTCCAGTTTGAAGTAAAAGCTGTGAAGTTTGGGCTCCAGTCTGAGGATTTTGCTCTCAGTGTGCTTGCTTTCTGAAGTGGTGGATTTGGGAGTGTGTAGATGAGTGCAGAGCACGAAGAGGAGTAGTTCTGCTGTTGTGTGTGTGTGTGTGTGTGTGTGTGTGTGTGTGTGTGTGTGAACTAATACTGTAGATGCAGAATGTTCCGTGGGACTATCCTGTCTTTGCAAGTCAGTGTGTACATAATTTGTGTGTTTGCATAATGTCTCTGTATCTGAAGCCCTTGCCATAGAGGGAACATGCCAGACTATTTACATAGTGTATGGGAGACAACTAAAGGTAGAGATACAATGCGTAGGTGACAATTGTGTTCTCTCTGGTCATTAACATAGTCATGTGAAAACGTATGCTTTGAATGTGTACAACGATGATGCAGACACTGTGTGTGTGTTTGTTTGTTGGTGAATTGCTACATTGCTTACTTTGTCATTATAGTTGACATACTATTAACTGGTCCGTTTTTATTTGTAGTGCATAGGACAGTATCAGCGTTGTCTCCAAGATCATCTGAACTAGCAAGCGCAGTGAATCCTTTTTTTCACATGGAAAATATAAGCATGTGTGTGTGTGTGAGTGTGTGTGTGTGGACAGGGGCTTAATAATAAACAGACGGGCCTCTTCAAGGGCTGGCTTGCTGGCATCCTGCAAGGTGCTCCCAGTCGTGTCTGTGAGCCTGTGAAGGGGAAAGGCTTTGCGTAGTGCTGCACTAAACAAGAAGCACCAAGAGTCCATAGGGAGCCTGGTCTTTTAAAACGCCATGAGACATCCCCTCAGCCCTCAGAACACCACACACACACACACACACACACACACACACACACACACACACACACACACACTCCCCCCTGTCCCCCCCCTTCCTGTTCTGTGTATATCCTGTGTCTCCCTCTTTGTTGCTCTCTGAAGAGTGTCGCATTAGGGAGAGGAAGGAGCAGTTGAGAATGAGATGGAGAGGGGGATAGAGAAGAGGAGAGGAGAGGAGAGGTGGATGGATGGATGGACAGACTGATGGATGGATAGTCTTTCATCCTTTTGTGTTTTGAGAGGGAGATGAAAGGATTGGTGGGATCATATGTGGAAGCGGTTGTTTAGCATAAGTAAAGGGCAGGAGCGATGAGTGAATTTGTTTGGAAAAAATGGCCCTTTAAACAGTGTTTGTCAAGAAAAGACCACGGTTGTGTGTGAACAGGTGTTGGGGTGGGGTGAAGCGTGATGATGTTTTGTGAAGATGTCCTCATCTTCATCTCATTTGAGTTACAGGTTTGAGGATTTAAAGGTACACTATGCAGGTTTGAGGATTTAAAAGTACACTATGCAGGTTTGAGGATGTAAAGGTGCACTATGCAGGTTTGAGGATTTAAAGGTACACTATGCAGGTTTGCGTATTTTTGGCGACTGAAGAGCTCCCTCTAGAGTCGCAATATATATTTCTATTTTACTCTGCTGTTGTAAATAGCAAACTTCTCGTGACTTATCCCTCCTGCACGCAATGAAAATGCTTTTGTTGTGGTGGTAAAGGATCAGGCAAAAACGCCATAGAGCTACATCTGTTGACAAGGTAATGTTTCACAATTTTCACGTTTCACAATTTTCATGTTGAGCCACTGTTCTTGAAGTTGGCTGGTGTAATCGGTAGCGCCTCACTACGTCTATGCTGTAGTGATATGCTAGTTATGCTATTAAAAGTTTGTTAACCATCAAATTTGCTTCAAAAAGTTGAAAATCTTGCATAGTGTGCCTTTAATACCTACACCTAACTTCCTACTCCCAGATGCACATGCACACTCACCTGAAACACACACACACACAGAAAGAGAGAGAGAGATAGCTAGCATGTGTGTGGTAGGTCCACAGATGCGCATCACAGATCCCAGAGCATCACCATGCCGCTCCATCTGCTCCTCTCCACGCACTCAGACGTGCCCCCTCACACACGACACAGCACACACTCACCTCTCATTACTGCGCCCACATCACACACAGCCCGCTGGGTGGGGAAGGAGCCGTGCCCGGGTAAGGGTGTGTGTGTGTGTGTGTGTGTTCGTGTGATGTGGTGAAGTTTGAGCTCAAATTGGCCAAGGTTCTGTGGCTCTCAACCAGAAGGATGTGGCATTGCGTAGAAGAAACCACCACCACTGCCACACACACACACACACACACACACACACACACACACAGAGAGAGAGAGAGAAAAAGAGAAAGATAGAGGGAGAAAGAATTTGAGCTATACCACTGGATCACCAGCCCTGGTGCGATCACCTTCTATGGGGGTGTCTGGTGGAGTAAATTTGCTGAATATCTCAACAGGACTATAAAAGCGCCAGACGTTCTTGCAGTGCATCTTAAATGTGTGCTGTGAGCGTCTTCATTAGTCTCCCCCAGGCATGCACCTGGCCGTATCCTGTACAAATCAGATGGATGTGGCCCATTAGTTTGGATAGTGCCCATTTGAATTGGGATTGTAGAAAAGTGCTTTAGTGAACCTTTTGCCTTTTACCACAGTAGTCTATTGAAAGTGGAAAGGCAAGAATTGCCTTCAGCACATTGCATCAGATTTGTGCAGCTCAGTAGTCTGATTCAGTGTGCTGTGATGAATCATAGATAATTAGTAATAATAGATTAAGTGCACAGTGAAAGTTCATGGGTTCATAGTGTTTAATGTGTAGCGGCTTCAACAGCAGTCTGGAAATGTTTCTGGAGTATTTTTAATTTGTATTCCGGAGTTTTGAAATCCTACGTCAGACCATGAACACTGGCAGTGAAAGTCTGTTTCCTCCTCTTCACTTTTTGCCTCCTCTCTTCTCTCTACCATTTTCTCTCTCTCTCTCTCTCTCTCTCTCTCTCTCTCTCTCTCTCTCTGGAGGCTGGCCATGTGTTCCGGAACTCTCCGGAACATCAAACGCTGCTGATATGCTGCAGTGTGAGCGAGCAGACTCCTCCGGCCCGGAGCCTGTGATTAGATGTCTTGTTAGAGGCGCCTGAACACTTTTAATCGGGCGGCCGGGCCATCCCTTAGAGCCACTGCTGAGGGCAGGGAGGGAGGGGAGCCACTGATGTCAGAGGACACACACACACACACACACACACACGCACAGATGTGTTCAGTTTGGTCATATCTACAGTATGTGTTGCTCTGGTGAGACATTTTTATCTTATTCTGTGCTGTTATTCTTGGAGATGATGCCATTAGCTTTATGTCTGTCTTGCCTGACATGACTGTGATGTCAGTCCTGAAATGAGATATGTGATACACACACACACACAGACACACACACACACACACACAAACCACCATGATTCAGACTCGCATATGTTGTCTGAAGTGGCTCTCTTCTCTTTAATGCTCATGATGTGAGTTTGTCACACTGAAGTTTGTGTGTGTGTGTGTGTGTGTGTGTACACTCCTCTTGGCCTGTGCTCTGTCTCTGGCAGTAAGTGTTGCAGAGAGGTCTTGTCAGGAGCAGGTGTTGCTGTGCCAAAAATGGCCCTCTTGGAGGGGGGGGGGGGGCTGTCCTTCAGCAAGATGGCCTCCAGTGAAAGACTGCAGAGTCCTGCTGCAGGAGGACTAGAAGTAGGTCTGTGTGTAGGTGTAGGACTGTAATTAGTAGGAGAGATGGGGGGAGAAAGCGTGTGTGTGTGTGTGTGTGTGTGTGTGTGTGTGTCAGCTGTGAGTGAGCGTCTAAGTGCTGGACCTGTTCCTAACCTCTGTGGAGCTGCTGATGACATCAGTGTGAGTCACATTCTGAAGAGTCTCTTGTTGATGACCTGCTTGTGTGTGTGTGTGTGTCTGTGTGTGTGTGTGTTTTCATGTCTGTGTGTTTATGTCTGTGTGTGTGTGTGTTTGTGCGTGTCAGTGTGTATGGGAGCCAATGCATTGCAGCACCTTCCCCTTACTGGACCCCCCCCCCCCCCAGATCAGAACAATGCAGAGGTATGTCACATGACACACTCTCTTTCAAACTTGTGAAACGGCTCTACAGTATTTGCACCCACTCTCTAATTATCTGCCAGGCTGCCATTCCTATAGCACCGCTCACTATTTTCAACTGTACAAACACCCCCTCAGCCACACACACATACACATACACACACACACACACACACACACACACACACACTGAGTTCTGGGAATGCTGACACCTAATGTCTGATTCGTATTTGCCTCCCACACATTAAAGCACCAGCTGCGGTAATGGCTCTTTCTCTTATCTGTCTCTGTGACTATCTCCTCTGCCTTCGGAAACACCGGCAGTCATGCAGGACTCCACATCTCAAATCTCACATCTCCATCGTGTATCTTGATAAAGGAGTCTAAACATATAATTGTGTTTACTGTTCTAGATGAGTCACGTGTGTCTCTCTCCTCTTCTCTTCTCTCTCTCTCTCTCTCTCTCTCTCTCTCTCTCTCTCCTCTCTCCCTCTCTCTCTCTCTCTCCCTCTCTCCTTCTCTCCTTCTCTCGCTCTCTTGAATGTCTTTTCTTTATATTCCATGGGCCGTGCAAAACCCACATTCTTATGTAAGCTTATATAAACAGCTCTGCCTTCAGGTGAGCCGCTCGCTTCTCAAATATCAGACCTTCTTCTGTGTGTGACTGTACTCCTTCGTATGTGTATGCACCTCTCTCAAAGTGCCTAGAGTGAGGCATGATTCTTAGATTGTGTGTGTGTGTGTGTGTGTGTGTCTGCCACTTCTATCTCCTTCCAGGACTGACATCTCAGTCAATAATCTAGTGTATATACATTAGTGTGACCTCAGTTGGTGGTCCATTCACGTGTCTGTCATTCATAGGAGGGTTTTTTTTTTCCCCTGAGAGGACCTATGAACTTTAAAGATGAGTAAAGCCCTTTAAACACACACACACACACACACACACACACACATATGCACATACGCACACACACACACACACACACACACACACACACACACACACACACACACATACAGTACGCACACAGCTATTTGAGTAAACAGACCGTGCCTATACACTCAACAGTGTTCGTCACCTGCCTCCACGGTCTCTTCTAGAGCTCATTCAACACAATAGCCGTGCTGTTTGTGGACTGTAGTTTCACACTTACTCAAAGCGTCTAGTGTTACCTACGACTATGAGAGCTGGTCACTGGAGCACTCTAGTGGGCCTCCCCCAGCTGACTACAGTAACTGTGTCTGTACTGTACTCTAATACACCAACAACCAATCATTGGTATTGGGAGAATGCTTATATTTCATAGTGTCGACTCCGTCGGTTGGAAAGTATATCTTGTTGGCTTTTTTTTTGCCTTCGTTCAGATAGCACTGTGAAGTGATTGAATCAAGTGGGAGAGGGAGAGATGCGGTGGGATTGGGAAATGACCATAGGTCAGATTCTCTTGGACCTGGACCTTTGGTCTGGATGCCTAACCTGCCTGTTCCACAGCGCCCCAGTGAAAAGCGCTCTGTGAGTGTATTTCTATCATGGCCATACACAGTGTATGGTGGCACATGGTGGTACACAGCTCTAGTGGGGTGGTGCATTTCAGGGCCATGTTTTAGGATCTCGCTCCATGTCTTTGCTGCTAAATCAGCACAGTGGGAAGGAAACTCCACTGATAACAGGATACATGAGGTCAGCAGAGCGGAGCCTGTATGTGTGTTGGAGAGACCTGCTGTAGTGGCCCTCATCGCTCCCCACTCTGTCAGGTGTTGGGGCTAGTTTTGGCTTGACCTGACGTGCTGACGCCCGCAGGATAAAGAGAACAAGAATCAGCAGAGAGTGAACACCTCCGTTATGAAGGTATGCACCTGAGTGCCTCTGCTCTCCTGCTCTGGCCAGGTGGGCTAACTGTGCTGGGTACAGTTTGAGATGGTTTGTAAACACTCATGAGTGAAGAGGGGAGCTTTATGCTGCGTTCCGTTTGTCCTCCAGTGTTTGTTTCTGAGTTGTTTTCCGGAATTGCTAACAGGAAGTTGCAAATGGAATGCCCCCTGAAGTTGTATTCCCCACTTGTCAGCTCGTTCAAACCCCTAGTACCCAGAGTTTGAATTTCCAAGATGGCTGCGCCCATTAACAGCTAATGAGAGCCGTAGGAATGCACTGTTTATTAGCAGTTGTGTCTCGTTAAATCAGTCGTAGAAACAATAGTTTCTAACTCTCTGTTGCTATGACGCTTGTTTGTGTGAAATACTGTATAACGCTTCATTACAAACTGGTATTGCTGGTAACAATCATTAACAACAGACAATTGCTAACAAATGGTAGCATTTTGTTCTCACGACTTGTTAACAACTGGAACGGATCCAGCTTGGGGTTTATACACTGACGTGACATCACTGCGCGTTGCTAGCGGTTTTACGAGCGCGCTGGAACGCGGCGTTAGCGTTGCCTGAGTGCCTGTGAGCCCACGGCCTCCTCCTGGGGCCCGCGCTGTAATCTGGCCCAGAAGAGGGGTCATGTGACGCTCGCACTCACCTGATGAGCCCTGCAGCCTGACCTGTTTCTGACAGAACACTCTCCCCCTCGATCATGCACACACACACACACACACATACACACACACACGTACGGGCACGCTCACACACTTACTTTTCAGACAGTCAACACTTTCACTCGCACGCATTCATTCATTTAGTCACTCTCTCACTCACTTGTACTACACTCATGTTTCCACATAATCTTTCAACCTGTACACACACACACACACACACACACGGGTACTCTGACCCAAACCACCTCTTATCCTCTGATCCCTTGTAGGTTTCAACAGCAGAAGGGATGGACAGAAGTGACAGAGAGGGCACATAAGAGAGGGATAGAGAGAGGGAAAGAGAGATGAGTGTCACTCAGTACACCACAGATCAGAACACCATTTGTCACATACACTGATGCTTCTCACTTGTGGTTTTGAGAGAGATAGGTCTCTGTTTGAGAGGGGAGCTGCACATATACAGTGTGTGTGTGTGTGTGTGAATGCATGTTGGGGAGTGGGAGAGAGTTTTGCAGCGCAGTCTGGCTCGGTTTTGGACACGTGAGCCTGGAAACCCCTTACCCCCCTCCACACACACACACACACACACACATACACACACAAACACACACACACAAGCCCTTTCCAAGCATCAGTTCTATTTTTACCCTCCCTCTCTCCCTCTTTTTCTCTCTCTCCATACCTCGTTCTTTCTCTCCCTCCCTCCCTCTCTCATCACCCTCTCCACACTCTTTTGTGTCTTGTGTTTTCATGTGATGGGGAGTTGTGCAGCCTGGGAACTCTGCAGTCTCAACCTAACTACACTCCTCCACAGCCTGGCCTGGGAACTACTGTGGGTATGGGACTGTGAGTGTGTGAGTG
>NC_085015.1:26247549-26260049 GCF_963854185.1 Sardina pilchardus
AACAGAAGTGTGTGTGTGTGCGTGCAGGCATGTGTGTGTGTGTGTGTGTGAGTGTGTGAGTGGTGAAGTCAGCTCAGTAAATTATGAGATTTCTGCCGTCACTTTTTCCAATTTTGAGGAGACTGTCCACAGGCCAGGAACATGGTTATGTTTCACAACTGTTGCTGTAAAACCGGTGTGGTCTCGATGTGTGTGAGCGTGTGATGTGCGTAGGCGTGTGTGTGTGTGTGTGTGTGTGTGTGTGTGTGTGTGTTTCACACAGCCATGCCCGAGCACATTTTAGGTGATAAGTCATGCCCAGTGCCGGGCAGGCTCAGGCGGAGGTAATTGAATCATGTTTGGGAGTACGCTGGCTGTGTTAGAGTGACCGGTGCCTTCGTCCACGTGTTCCTTTGCAGAGTGGACGTCGGTTGATGTTTCAGCCTTGTGCCTCCGAGATGAATCCTGCGAGATTGCTCCCTGGGGTTCATACTCAAATTTATGTTTTGATTCTGATGCTAGTTAATCTGCTTATGCTATACTCTGCCAAAACCCATACTTGATCTGTGTGTGCGTGTGTGTGTGTGTGTGTGTGTGTGTGTGTGGGCGCACATGTGTGCGTGAGTAGAGAGGGCTTTTAGGAATAGGCAGACACTGTGTGTGATATTGACAGATGGCCTCAGCCTGAATCTGACTCAGCTCTCAGGACAAGCTGACACACACACACGCCCGCACACACGAACACACACACACACACACACACAAACACGCACCCATACACCCAGCAGTCAATGCCAGCTGTTGGGTTCATCTTTGACCCTTCACATAGACCTTTACTATTTGATCGTGCAAGCATACAAATGCCCTCATGCAGACATTGACCCTGGCCTGTCAGCTGAGGACAGAACACACACACACACACACACACACACACACACACACACACACACACACACACACACACACACACAGACACACAGACACACACACATATACAGTTTGTTGTGTACACAAACTGTGTAGATGGCTTAGGACACAGTATTTCTGTGTGCATGACGATGCTTTGGAAAAATCAACTTGTGGTGTTTGTATCTGTGTACGTGCATGTTTCTGTCTGTGTGTGTGTGTGTTTCTGTGAGTGGGATGATGCGTGTGGGAGGGTGTGTGTTTGGGCTTTCTGTTGAATACACTCCAGCCTGTTGGTTTCAATCCTTGTTTTGGAACGAGATGCACTCTGTGCAGAGAGTATGCAATGTGACGTTTCTGTGTGTGTGTGTGTGTGTGTGTGTGTGTGTGTGTGTGTGTGTGCATGTCTAACGCGGTCGTCTCTCTCTGTCGTTCCCCCCCACAGCCCAGCACGCTGGCTCAGGGCACCATCAACATGAACCAGTGCAGTGATGTGATCGATGGAGAGAGCCGCACTGGCCAGAAGTACTCGCTGTGCATCCTCACCCCCGACAAGGAGAGCTACATCCGCGCCGAGAGCAAAGACATCATCAATGGGTGAGACACACACACACACACACACACACACACACACACACAGAGAGATGAACACAGACACTCACTGTCAGTTAGATCTACTTCAAAGTTAAATGTGAGTACATGCAGAAGGCCACAGGCTTGTGTGTGTGTGTGTGGATGTGGCCCAAACTTCAGCAACAGTATCCTGTCCATCTGCATTCACTCACATCTACCTTTGCTGACTGTCAATAAGGAGGAAGTGGCCCCTCTGTTTTGTTTTGATGTCCCGAGGATGACTCGTGAGGTTGGGTGGAGTTCCACAGAAATACACTATCTGTTTGGAATTCTATTATTGGAGTCAATTATAATAGTATCAGTGTCACAGCCAGGTGTTAGCATCACGTTAAGGTGGCTTGGTCTCTGGTCATGCGTAGAGATAACACTTTATCTCTGCCACTCAGGCTCTTCACGGTCAGTCAGACTTTCAGCATCAGTGCAAGCTTGTGGGCGGCTCTGGCATGGTGCACACCGAGCTCCCTGCCCGGCCCTGTGCAGTCTTTTGTGCCGATTTGTTTTGTTTAGAAAGAATTGACACAATAAGGCGGAAACACAGGTAGTGGGAAAACTTCTGGGTTTTTCCCCAAGGCCGCTGTGGACAGGTCCTCTGTCCAGGTTGTTTGTTTGTGTGTGTGTGTGTGTGTGTGTGTGTGTGTGCCTGGTGTGCTGGTGACCTCAGAGCTGCTTATGCACTGGCATTAGCTGCATCTCTCTAAGCCAGTGGCAGTCAGCGAAAATGCAACGAGTTCGTTCAAACTAGAGAATAATCAATTGCTGCAGCACCATACACACACACACACGCACACACACACACACACTGTAGAATAATGCTGCTGCCTTTGCCTTTAGCCTTGCGTTATTAGCTCTGCACGGTGTGTGGATATTGACCCTCCTCATTCACTGTGCGCTGCAGCCGCTGCATAAATATTTGTGCGCTCCAGTGTAGGGGCCATAAAACCGAATGGGCTCAGTCCTGCAGCAGGAGCAGCAGTGTGGAAGTCAATCACTCCCATGCGTCTGGGCCACTGGGCTGCAGCAGCTCATTGGAGGCCAGCAGGACTGTCTTCTGCCTGGGGCGTCCGTGGGAGCCAGCTCCATCCTCTGGGGGTCGGGCCCTGGAGCCTGGGGGGGGGGGGGGGGGGTGGGGGGTGGTGGAGGCTCTGGAGCCACGGAGGGGGAGGTGGACGCTCTGACCACACGGCTGAGAGCTAATGGCCTCCTCTGTCCCTCCTCTCCGTCGTGTGAGGGAGTCAGGGAGGGAGTGAACATACCCCCCCCCCCCCCCACACACACACACACATACAGTACGCACACACACACACTCATGTACTAACACGAACATACACACACACACAGTGGCAAGCAGTTGTTCTGAGAAAGTTCATCTCCATGTGGCCCCTATGTTTTGAGGGCTATAAATAAGCTGCATTCTGCTGATGGAGGCGACTGCAGGGGGGACCCTCACCCCCACAACCCCCCCTTCCTCCGAGGGCCCAGCAGCTGGGCCGTGGTGGGAGTCCACAGGGAGATGATTAGTCTATGAGCAGAGGAGCGCTTGGCTGGGGGAGAGAGCCCTGCTCACTGACTCATTAACAAGCATGTTGCCTCACCTCTGGAGATGTCCGCTATCTGGACACTGGCCTCTGGAGGTGTCTGCTAACTGGACACTGGCCTCTGGCTGTTTACTCACTGGCCTGTGAGCGGAAGCCTCGACTAGTCGCAAACAAAATGTTTACATGCGTTTTAGTGTGCGTTGGATTTAGGATTTTCGGTGACATCTGGCTGTAGAATTAGCATGTTTACATTAAGCCATATACTGTATGCCTGATCACTTAAGTTACTATTCAGGCCTGGTACTATATGTTCTGTCTGTGATGAGGAGACTGAAGCGGATGAGATTTGGTCTGGCTTATGCTCATGCTGATGGAGCTCTGTACTGTAGCATCCACACTGCTGCTAGTGAATGCTCTCATCCGCTCTCTCCTCAAGTGCCCTCGTGTGCTGTGCAGCTGAGGGGCTGTGCTCTGCCCCCCTGTGGTCTCCAGGAGTACTGCAGCATTAGAGTCCTGCTCTGTCCTCATCCTGCCTGTGCAAGCTGTCCCACTGTGCGCACACACACACACACACACACACACACACACACACACACACACATTGGCAGATTGCTACTCTTTGCCAGCTCACACAATGATCCAACAGACAGGCACACCCACACACACCCACACACACACGGACGGACGCACGCACATGTACATGCACACACACGCACACCTTGCCTTGTCTCCAGGGCACTTGTGCCAGAGAGAGGCAGGTCTGGTGTTGTAATCTTATAATGCTGGACCGTGAAGTAATCCTCAGGACTATACATGCTCTCTCACTCACTCACTCTCTCACACACACACACACACACACACACACACAGAGGAAACTCCCTCACTCCCCCAACAAAGATGTAAAGCCAACGTAACACACACACACACACACACACACACACAAGCATAGTCCAGGGAGAGGGACCGTGCTGCCCCACAGGCTGCAGAGGGCCACTCTCAGGTCCGGGAGGCTTTGGAGGCCCACTGCGGTGTTGTTGGGCGTCACATGAAGTGCAACTCCATGCCAGAGAAACTGAGACGGCGGCCGAGGAGAAGCAGATTGGTGGAGCCGGTGGGGAGCGCAGCTCACTCACACACACACACACTCGCTGGCATCAGTGCTATCAGTCCAGGAGAAAGAAATTCATTGTGTGTGTGTGTGTGTGTGTGTGTGTGTGCAGATGGCAAGAGGCCCTCATCGTGTATCCTCGCACCAACAAACAGAACCAGAAGAAGAAACGGAAAGTAGAGCCACCAACTCCCCAGGTATGAGTCTCCTCTCTTTTCATTTCTTCCTTTCTTCCTTCCTTTCTTTCTTTCTTTCTTTCACTCTTTCTTGCACCCTTTCCTGCACTCTTTCTTCCTTCCACTCTTTCTATCTTGCAGTGTTTTGTTTGTTTTTGTTTGTTTGTTTGTTTGTTTGTTTACTAATGTACTTATTTCTCTCGATCATGCTAAAACTAATACCCCTTCCTTCACAGAGTAGCAGGTAACAGACAGTGAGATGAGTAAATGCCAGTGGCATGTCTGGTTAAAAGCCTGGTGGGGAGAGAGAGAGAGAGAGAGAGAACGGAGAGAGGGAGGGAGGGAGGGAGTGAAAGAGGAGAGGGGGAGAGACAGAGACAGACACAGACAGACAGATATGAGGGAAGGGGGGTGTTTTATGAGTCTCTGTCTAATGCTGACTCTGTTTGTGTGTGTGTGTGTGTGTGTGTGTGTGTTGGGTGTGGAAAAAGACTCCACTTTAAATTTCCCACACCTCAGACATGTAAGATCAGGGCTAGAATAGATCTGAGACGCTATGCTTTACCAACGACCACCCACCCTGCTCTCCCTCTTCTCCCTCTGTACCTCTCCATTTTTCTACCTTTCACTCGTTCTCTCTCTTTCTTTTTGATCTCTCTCTTGCTCTCTCTCTCTCTCTCTCTCTCTCCATCTATCTCACTCTCTCACTCACTTATTCATTCTTCTTGTCTCCCTGTCTCTGTGTTTTTGGCTCGGAGATGAGCGCTGACTGTCTTCCTTGTTTATTTAGTGTGATCGACAGACACACAGCACAGGGAATGTGTGCGTATGTGCGCTCTGGTTTGTCCTGTGCTTAAGGGTATGTTGTGAGTGTTTATTCAGCGGATTACCGTAGCTCACAGAAACACCTGTTTGTCTTGTGGGCAGTTCCTTTGGTAAGGCCTCCGTGAGGTTTTTGACAGCTGGGAAACGGAACTCTGTGTGTGTGTGTGTGTGTGTGTGTGTGTGTGTGTGTGTGTACGCTGTGTTTTAAAGCAGTGTCTGTGTACTGTATATATCAGCAGGCTCCAGACCTCCTGAATCGCAGGTTCTTCATGGGGAACACAAACGGGTACCCAGTAAGTCTGAGTGGAACCGCACATGAATCAGGTGGTGGGAATTCATGAGGATCCGTGATCTGTGTGTGTGTGTGTGTGTGTGTGTGAGTGTGATAGACAAATAAATGAATAATGGGTAGACATGTGGAAATGATCTTCCAATCTGGAATCCTCCCTGCTAATTTGCTGCAGTGTGGATGCTCAATCATCTGTCTCGCGGGGTGCTTGTGCTTAGTCCAGTGCGAGGGCCTGATCCTGGAACAGTGCGCGCTTGTCTGATCAGCACTGGGACACAGGTGTGTGTGTGTGTGTGTGTGTACGCCTGGGAATTTGGGCTTGACGTTTATTAAGGTGTTGGAGTGACCCATGATCAAGCTCATGATCAATCATTGGTTTGCTGTGTCTGGGTGGAGACAGGAAGCCAACTGTTATCTCTCAAAGTGCGTGTGTGTGTGTGTATGTGTATGAGCACATGTGTTTGCATTCCTATATTTTTTGTGTATTTTCCTGCCTCTCCCCACATATCCTGTGTGTGTGTGTGTGTGTGTGTGTGTGTGTGTGTGTGTGTGTGTTGGGGACATCAGGAGGACTACTGAAGCTGAAAACACAGCGTGTGTGTGCATGTGCGTCCCCCGTTGTTGATCCAGGCTGCAGGTCCCCCTGATAAGAGGGGCGGCGTGCTTGTGAAGGGACGACTGAACCCTGGAGCAGCACCATATCAAATCCCACAAGCCCTACTGTTGGGTTAATGATTGGCACGTGTGCGCTGGTTTTAATGCGGGCTAGAGTGAGGAAATAGAGGACCGAGCTGCCCCGGTATTTATCAAGCGGCCGTCTGCTCTGGCTGACTGGGTCTTGAACTCCACGTCTGAGTGTAATGTTACAGCGAGCAGTCGGCTACAGCGTTATCCACTTGCCTGATCAAATGCAAACACGTGTGCGGGTATGTGTGTTTGTGTGTGTGTGTGTGTGTGTGTGTGGGGGGGGGGTGTTGTGTATGCGCGTGTGTGTGTGTGTGTGGGGGGGGGGAGGTGCAGTGAAAGCGTGTGTGAGATCAAAGAGTTCATTCTGTCTGCCAGCGTCTTAAGAAGTTCAGCTCAAGATTTAGGTGAGTGAAAGATCTTTTTTGTTCTCGTCCAACCTGTCTGTCTCTCTCTCTCTCTCTCTCTCCCTCCTTCCCTCCATCTCTCTCTCTCTCTCTCTTTCTTCCTCTCTGCATCCCCCTCCTTGGTTCCCTTCTGCCTGTAGGAGCCCGGTCCAGCGAAGGTGGCGGTGACCAGCAGCAGTAGCGTGGGGGGCCTGGGTAGTGTCCCCTGCCTGCCCAGCAGCATAGCGCAGGCGGAGCGCGTGCCGCCCAGCAGAGCCTCTCTCTGGCAGGAGGAGCGATGGAGCCGCCAGACCCCGCCGGCCATCCCCACCAGCCGCAGTGCCAGCTGTCTATCTGAGGGTACACACACACACACACACACACACACACACACACACACACACAGAGAGAGAGAAAACATATGTGTCGACCTTGTAACCTGTAACTTGCCAGTTAGGCTTGCTTGGGACTGCCAGGACTGCTTTGTCTTTGTGTAGGTTTATAGTGTGCTGGATTATAAAATGAAATGAGCTTTCTGTGTGAAGGTCATTCAAATAAAAGAAATATGTGAGTGTAATGAGCCATGCCACAGTTCCTCCATGCTCAGAGTTCAGTAAATGGCCAGCTTGATTCTGATCAGACGTAGTGTGTGGTACAAAGTCTTATACTCGGAGAGAATTTGATTGCTGATAGTGAAACATCAACTACTACTATATTGATCTGATTGTTGAAGAATCGCTTAAAGCTGCAGTTGGCAAGATGTCTTTGATCATCTTCACTGAAACTGACCGCATGCTCCGGCAGAACAACATAAATCGGCCAGGTTTAGAAAAAACCCTGCGCTTCTACCTCCACCTAGAGCCTGTTACAGTACTTGTTTTGCAAAAATCCACTGCTCCCGGTTCTTCTGATCCAATAAGGGAAGGCATGTAGGATCATTGTGCTGGGACTATGATTGACAGTCGGATCTGCCAGTCACTAACAAGCACAAACTCGATAGTAGTGTGGGAGGGGCATGAGAGTTGTATACATTCAAAATGTTACACAAATGATACATTCAATCTGCCAGACAGTCCAGACTTGCCAACTGGCGCTTTAATTTTTGTCACACAAATGGTTTTTTAGAGATTTTTGTAATAAACGTCTTTTTTTGTTGAATATTGACCGGCGTTTTTGTACTGCTCTGTTCTCAGATACGGCGTCGCTGGGCTCAGGTGGCCGTAAGGTACGAGTAGAGAGCGGCTACTTCTCGCTGGAGAAGCCCAAACCCGAGCTGTCCCCTGAGCCGGCCAGCGCTCCTCCGCTGCAGTCCCTGCTCCTCACCTCCAGGTACCACACCTCCCCCGACCTCCACGCTGCCACCTCCCCCACCTCCCCCACCTTCCCGCCCCCCCTGGCCTCCCCCTCCCCCTTCCTCTCCTCCTCCCAGAGCTCGCTGGACTCCGAGCCCAGTTGGGATGGACCCAGCTCGGGGAGCGCGGCGGGGAGCGGCGGCGGGGTCAGCGGAGGGGTCAGCGGTAGCGGGCGGGCGGGGCGGAGCCGGCCGGAGTACGCGGTGCTGGCGGACGTGCCGCGGGCGCGCCGGCTCAACAACCGCGAGGCGCTCAAGCGGCAGGAGCTGCGCGCCAGGACACGGAGCCCCGGACGAGAGGAGGTGGCACGCCTGTTCGGCAACGAGCGCAGGTGACACACTCGCTCTTTTACAGTGTACAGTACATACACACACCAAAACAACCACTGACACACTCACTAAATAACACACACACACTCACACTCTCACTCAGTCATGCACACTGCCACTAACACACTAGATGTTGTTGTCACTCAGTTTTCAGACACATTTTCTCCAGCCCAGCTGCACAGACATTGATCAAAATGTATTTGTCTTCATTGTGTGGTCTTTAGATCCTGACATACTGTGACATTGTTCTCTCACACACACCATCTAGTGGCTGCATGCAGAGGGACCATATAGCTGTTTTTAAGGCCAGTTTGTAGTAGCGGTTTGCCCATGGTCCACAAGGGCTGCATGGACCACATGATGCCACGTTCAGCTGGCCTCCACCCAGGAGGGGTGCAGTGTGCAGTGTGTCGGCCTGTTCTGGACAGCAAAACAAATCTGAGGGCCTCAACAAATATGTGTTTGGGAATGACCGAGTCCATTTACCACAGCCCCTGTTAAACAATCTCTGACAGTACATGCACTTGTGAAAACAAGCACAAGCGATTGCATAAATAGAATGGTTGCTGTTTGGTCTAAATGTCTCGTTCCATGGTGCTGTATTACATTAAGACTTTTTTTTATGAACTTCTGTTTATTTTATTTCTTTTGAACTTTAGGTAGATATATATCTACTGTCAAAAAATAGTGATACTGCATAGCAAAGAATAGTAAAACCGCATGAAAACCTGAAGGAGAGGGGGTTGTGTGTGTAAGTGGAAATTGGAATTCACAAAGCGGTCGAGTTCTACTGTATACTATACTATGAGATGTTGTGTGAGGTGCAGTGCCACCCTGGCCAGAGAGAATGAGCTATGTGCGCTGTAAGATGAGCCATGCAACTCCTGTGGACCAGACAGACACGGCCGCCATAAATCAGGAGGGTGGAGACACCACGGCCTATGAATCACTCTTGTGTTGGACTAGAGCAGTGATCTCATAATCATGACGTGCAAACGAGCACCATTGTGAACTGTGCATTCTGATTTTCCAGATGATTTGTGTTTGTTTGGTGCTCACTAGAGTGGAACAAGTGATGGAAACGTTTTCCTTTTCCTCCTTTCACTCTCCTCTCTGTCCTCTTGGCTGTCTGGCCCTCTCGTGCTATTTTGTTTTGTTCTCTCTCTTCCAGGCTCCTCCTCCTCTGATCCTCCGCTCTGCCTACCTCCCGCTCCTGCCACGCCCACTGACTCCTGCCGCTTGCTCTCATACTGCCCCTCCACTCGCTGGGGACATGTTCATGCTGAACGCAACCACACACACACACACACACACACACACACACACACACACACACACACACACACACACACACACACAAAGAGAGAGAGAGACATACAAAATATACATCTGCATAGTGCATACACACACTCTCTGAAAAACACAGGTATGCCAAAGTGCCCCCCCCCCACACACACACACACATACATATTCAAAATATACATCTGTATGTAAACACACTCAAGGTATGCCAAAATGCCCACACACACACACACACATTCAAAATATACATCTGTATACACATACTCTTAAACACACAGGTATGCCAAAATGCCTTTGTCTAGACACACACACACACACACACACACACACACACACACACTGCCCTGGTCTCTTGCTCCTGCTGCCATTGCTGCTGCTCCTGGGTGTCTGGTCCTTAAACCTTCATCTGTGCTCATTATCTCCTCAACCATTCTAAGTAATCCAGCGAACACACACACACACACACACACACACACACACACACACACACACACACACAGACACACCTTAATCCTCTGTGTGCCACACATCAGTAGCCGATCCTGTATGCTGCTCCTCTCTGATGGGGAGGCAGTGAACTCAGGCCTGTTGTTAACCCGGTGGGCCACGTCTGTCAGCACAGGCTTACAACACCACTGAAGCTCAACCAGCCAGTTCACTCCTGTGTGTGTGTGTGTGTGTGTGTGTGTGTGTGTGTGTGTGTGTGTGTGTGTGTGTGTGTGTGTGTGTGTGTGTGTGTGTGTGTGTGTGTGTGTGTGTGTGTGTGTGTGTGTGTGTGTGTGTGTGTGTGTGTGTGTGTGTGTGTGTGTGTGTGTGTGTGTGTGTGTGTGTGTGTGTGTGTGTGTGTGTGTGTGTGTGTGTGGGAGTGAGCGGGGAGAGTGTACGGATGTGTGAATGCTGTCATAAGTGTTTGCTGAATCTTGTTGAATGATGTGTGGTGAATGTGGGTCTGAAGTAGGTGACTGTTTGTGGCGTGTGTGAATTGAGGGCATCTTGGGTGAAGAGAAGAGAAGAGAAGAGAAGAGATTGGGCTGGGCTGGGCTGGGTTGGGTTGGGCATAGTGCAGTTCAGGCAGTTTCTTTATGCATGCGCTATTGCACTTACTGAAGCATTCAGATATTTATTTATTTATTTATGTAGTTATCTATGCAGTTATTTATTTGTGCTTGTTGACGTGCGTGTCCCAGGCGTTCGCAGGTGATCGAGCGCTTTGAGGCGCAGGAGGAGCACATGGAGACGGCCAGCTCCTCCACTGACCCCGTCCACGCGCCCGCCTGCCCCGCGCCCACCAATCAGAGACAGGGACGCAGCGACAGGCGCCATCTATCTCAGAAGCAGGTACAGCTCTCCAAACCTTCAACCGGTACCCATGGCAACACCCATAGACATGTATGGTGAATTCCACAGAGGTTAAATGTCTGTGTGGTGTAACCATAGACTGTATGTATAGAATGGGTATAGCGGTATCATGATGTAGGATGCCTAACTGCATAAAATTGCGGAAAATAACACAAAATGACACAAAATAACACGCAGTCCTTCAAATGAAGTATGTGGTGCTCAAAGGTGTCAGGCTTGGACCGTTTACGTGTAAGCATGTGTGTGGGGTCGTTCATTGTAAACATGGCGCTGGCGTTTGTGCAGGACATGTCGTTAGATGCTGCTAGAGAACGCCCCATGCCTGACGTGTCCAGCTCCTCCATCGCCAACCTCCGGCGGGCTAAGAGTCTCGACCGCAGAGTCACCGAGTCCTCCATGACGGTAAGATGCCAGTCGGCCCCCTACACTCCTCCCCTCTCCGCTCCGCTCCTCTCCCGCCGCGTCCTCTGTCATTTAGCATCCTGTGCGTCCCACGCGGCCCCCAAGAGACCAGCCAACGCCAGAGGGACCCGTCCCCACCGCCCACGGAGGAGTGGGACGTATTATTGTGTGGTTTGGTTCAGGAATGTGTGTGTGTGTGTGTGGTGTCTGGCAGCTGCAGCTTTCATACCCACACTGCCAAACAGCTCCTTGCCCACACACACACACACACACACACACACATGCTCACATACACGCTTGCATACATATGCGCACACACTCACACACTCATTCCCCTCCCCTGGTATAAATAGCCAAGGGGCTGGCCTCAGCCAGTGTGCTCAGCTGGAAGACTCTCGCTGGTTCACAGACTGAGGGGCAATGCTACGGTGTGTGTGTGTGCATCAGAGCTCCCCTATGAAGCTGAACAAGAATAAGGTACGGTGGAGTCAGCCTTTGCCGTTTCTTGCGCGCACACACACACACTTGCAGACACACACACACACACACACACACACACACACACACTTTGCACTTTCCCACACTCCTCACAGGAACATTTCACAGCATGACTATTTGTTTAGTTTATTTGGTCATTAGAGAGTTGATTATTTACTTTCCTAAGTATGTGTGTTTGTGTTTGTGTGTGTTTGTGTGTGATTGTGTGTGTGTGTCTTTTTTGTTTTGTTTTGTTTTGTTTTGTAATGGCTTAGGTTCAAGGCTGTCTGCCTGCTTATTTAAAGCATGCTTCTCTTCATAGGAAAAGCCCAGGGCCAGTTCCTCTCTCTCAGCATCCACAATAGTGAAATTGTTTATCCTGCTGGATCCTTCAAGGCTTGTTTGGCCTCTAGTGCAAATGTGTTTTCAGATGGCTCTAAATCAAATGCTTTTCAAACTGAAATGAATTGTTTGCTGCAATGAAATGTTTATTAAACTGTTTGATATGCTGCTCCTCTTGGGCTATGAGATCACTGTTGTCAGGCCCTTGTGATTGGGAGGTAGTCTAAACTTCCGTGTGAACATGTAACAATATATAACAATGTGTAACCGTTGTGTTTGCATCTGGTGTGTGACTGACTATAAATGTAGCCCTGATATTACTCTGCCCTATGAACTGTGAGCCATTAGCTTGCAGCTGGATGCTGTAAAGTCAACAGTTACAGTATGATGACCTGCAGCTGTACGCTGGGTGTTGC
>NC_085015.1:26265049-26387549 GCF_963854185.1 Sardina pilchardus
GTGAGGCCGCAAATTAGGTATAGTATACAATATTGAGTGTAAAAGGTTGGAAACCAGAAGACTGCATCTTTCAGCTTAAGGGCAAATGCAACCGGTTTCTCAAGCATACACAAAGAGGCACAAAGATATCATTACTCAACTGTAGATAATGGGATCTGGGATGAACATGAGGTATAGAATCAGTAGGTACTTCATCATTGTGACAAAAACTAGTGAAGCACAAAACAAAGAGACATAAGGTAAAGGAATGCCATTTTCAGCTTTAAGTACCGTATGTGCATGTAAGTACAAGCAGATATAAATGGTCATGGTGTGTGTTTCAGCTGGGCTACACTCAGAAGGAGCTGGCCAGGCTTCAGGAGCAGAACAGCTTGCTGAGGGAGCAGCTCCAGGATGCGCGGGGCAAAGAGCAGAGTGCACGAGAGGGCTACGTGCTACAGGTGGGATTCAGAGGGAGTTCAGCCAGTCATAGCGCACAAACTTTACATTTACAACAGCCATTTGATGGTATTAAGACTAGCTCATTCTCTATACTACAGTTTTGATAAGAGCTTCAACTGTAGTAATTGTATAATTTTAATGTTAGAGCTTGTGTTCTGTTGAATAGCATACACTTCTATATAAGAATTCTATAAATAATTGATTGATCAAATATATGATTTGGGAAATGTGTGCATATTTTATTATCAGTGCTGAAAGAGCTTCCAGTATCATTGTTATTGAAATGACTAAGACTGAGCTGCACAATGCATTCTCTCTTGGAATTGTTACTAACATTTATGAGGGGTTTTGCATGGGAGTGCTGTTTCCAGCATGTCTTTGTGTACTAACTGGTTTACGGAGCCTCATACTCTCTGGGCAATGATTTGGACTAAATTGCTAGTTTACTAAAGGTAAGAAGTGCTTCCTATAACAGGCAAGCTTTGGGCTGTGCTTTTTCTCTCCTTTCATTTGTGTCTCTCATCTCCTCCTACTGTAGCTTGTTCCAACTCTTTGCATGATTTTTGCACCTGATTTGTGTTTTTTGTTTTTTGTCTTATTTCTTTTTCCATTACTTTACCTTTTTACTGAACATTTTTCTTCGCTTGGCACATGGGTGCCTTCCTCTATCCTGCTCATCAACTCTCATGATGTGTCCTTAGTGTCACCAAACACCCATTCCTTACGTTAGTCTCACATACTTAGCTCAGTTTGTTTTGAATCACCTGTTTTGTTATACCTTTTCCATTTTTTTCCATGGTAGTGTGTATAGTTTTTGTACCCATTTTACCCACTTCAGATCTTTTCCAATGTCACTCTGAAAAAGCACAGTGGAAAGCTTGAATGAGTCTTGGTTCAGTAAGTATCAAAATCCCAGGTATAGTCCCATCTACCCCAGAGATATGGCGCTCTGTATCTTTGGGGAAAGACAGAAATCACAGTGTGTTTTAACTGATATTTTTCATCAATCTTTTAAAGAATCCCTCGCCCACCCAGACATCCGGCTCCACCCCTTCTTCCTCTGGGCCTCACCGGATGCCATGGCAACGTCTGCACAAAGCCAATAAGGACCTTCAGAGCGAGCTGGAGTCCCAGCGACGGAAACATGACAAGGCCAATCAGCAGGTGCAGTGCTTGAGGCGGAGCTACAGCGAGGCCCAGGACGCGCTTGGGCATCACGAGGTGGAGGTGGAGGCCCTGCAGGTCAAGCTGTCGGCCGCCATGGCGGAGATCGTGGAGAGCGAGCAGGCGGTGGCACGCATGCGCAGCGAGCTGAAGCTGGAGCAGACGCGCTGCCTGGAGCGAGAGGAGGAGTGCGGCCGCAGCGAGGAGGCGCTGAGAGCGCAGCTCCGCGAGAGCGAGGAGCGGCTGCGGGAGGTGGAGGCGCACCTGCTGGAGAGGAGCCAGGCGCTCCGCAGGCTGGAGCAGCAGCAGGCGCTGCAGAAGGACCACCAGAGGGAGGTACTGCGGCTCCAGGAGCGCCTCACCGAGGTCACCGGCCGCCTCATCGCCACCGAGGAGGCGCAGGCCCTGAGGGAGCAGAGGGAGAGGAAGGAGAGGCGCTCCCTGGAGGAGAACCAAGAGCGGGAGCGCCAGGCGCTGACCCGCCGGCTGGCCGAGAGCGAGGAGAGGAGGAGCGAGGCCGAGGAGCGGCTGCAGGAGGCCCAGCAGCAGGTGGAGGCCCTGCTGAGAGGAGGACGGGGCTACGTGGGGGGCTCCGTGGAGGAGGTGCAGTGCCTGCATGAGCAGCTCTCTGTGCAGACCGACGTGGCCGAATCTCTGCGGGAGAGCGTCCGGGTGCTGGAGGAGGAGCGGAATCGGTTAACCTGCCGCTGCCAGGAGCTCCTGAACCAGATCGCCGAGGCTGACCGAGAGGTGAGCAAACTCCAAGACCGCCTGAAGAGCGAGGAGACGGACTACTGCTCCCTGGAGAGCTCCTACGAGAAGGTGTCCCAGGAGTTCCAGCGCATCAGCTGTGTCTTGAGGGAGAAGGAGGAGGAGGTGCGGCAGACCAAGGAGACCTACCAACATCTGGTGGAGCGGAAGGAGAGGGAGCTCAGAGAGGCGCTCGTCAAGATGGCCGCCCTGGGGAGCAGCCTGGAGGAGACAGAGCTGCGTCTGCAGGAGAAGGAGGAGCAGCTCTGCCAGAGAGGGCGCTGTGCCGGCGGGGAGGTGGAGCCGTGTCAAGCAGAGAAGGAGTTGCAGGCTAAGCTGGTAGTGGCGGAGGATCGCATCGCCGAGCTGGAGAGACATCTGGATGCCCTCCGGCTCGGGTATGCTGACCTCAGGAGGGAACAGCGTCGGCACTCCCAGGAAGACCTTCTGGACATGATGGACAGAGAGGGGCGCGACGAGCCGATGTCGGCATCTTCCTCCTCTCTGACCCTGACCAGGTGCAGCTCAGAGACGGACGCCTCGCTGGTCAAGCGGCAGAGGATCCGCTTCTCTAGTATCCAGTGTCAGAGGTACATTCACCCAGATGGGGGCTCAGAGCAGGCACTACAGACCAACACCTACTCTGACTTCACCCACTCGGACACCTCGGACACAATCGCCCAGTCAGAGATGGACCAGTCGGACCTCAGCTTTGTCTCTACAGATGGGTCATTTCAATATGGCAGCGATCCAGAGAAGTTCATCTCCATCATCCAAGCTCTGGAGATGAAGCTGCTCTCCACCGAGGAGAAGCTCCGGGAGCTCACCCAGAAGTTGCAGGACCAGCAGGATTCCCCAGAGCGGAAGGAGCAGCCTGAGGGAGCCACACTCAGCCCCTGGGCCTCTCCAGATCAACTCCCGGCCAGTTCCCAACACGAAGAGCCTGATGGAAAGTCAGTCTCCAGCCCAGACTCCGACTGTTGGGGCACTTCAGGAGTCCCCAACAAGGGATATGAGCAGGCCCTGGTGTGTGTAGAGTCATGTAGGGAGAGAGTCAGGGTCATTCTTGGGCTTCAACAGAAGCAGGAATCTGTAGAATTGCAACTCCGGAACCTATCAGAGATTGAGGGCGAGCTAGTCAAGGCCACCAACTTTATGAAAAAGGTAGCCATGACTGGGGAAGAGCCCCATGCCACTTCAGCGGTCAGGAGCATGCATGACCTATCTGATGAGGCCATAGTCAGGTGCTTTTCCCAGTCATTAGCTTTAGAGGCAGCAGTTTTGGAGAAGATGGCTTTCTCTCTGCAAAACTTGAATTCTGACCTCTTCCATAGCCTTAGCGAGATAAGTGTTGAAATGGACAAGATCAAACAAAGCGATCAGAGTTTTACAATGACAACATATGCCAACATGTTGACCCAGAAGCTGATGTCCGAGTTGGCATTTTGGGCAGAGGTGGAGAAATTAGAGTCTCAGGCTTCAGGAATTTCCCAGAATCCCTGTCTAGATATGGGGTCCCTGGAGAGCTGCTATTTGAAGCAGCCTTTCATAAACAGTGCCTGTGTCAAGTTTGAGCTGGCCTACTCACTACAGAGTCTCAGAAGCTCCAGCCAGAACCGGCTGGAGGGGCTTCAGGAAGTGGCTGTCCGAGCTGGTCAGGAGCTCCGGCAGAGAGCCAAGGCTGTGCAGGAGCTGGTCAGGTCCTCGGGTCTGCAGTCAGCCATCCAGACCCAAGAGCTGGGCATCTGTGAGGATTCTACTCTAGCAGACATCACTCCACCTGAGCTAGTCCCTTACTTTGAGCAAATCGAGATGGAAGAGGCCCAGGAAGTGGCAGAAGAGATTGTTGACCGACACCTGGCCATAGAGATGACCTTGTCTGGCGAGGATTCAGTCGAGTCGTCACAGGAGAGCAGGGAGAGGCTTGCAGCTGAGCTGCAGAAGCAGGCTGGCATCATCCGTCATCTCTGCCAAGACGTGGAGGCACTCTGTGGCATAGACGTCGGCGGCAGGCTCCACGACCTGGCTAACACCATCCGTGCCCGCTGGGGTTGTGGGTATAGTGAGGTGCCTGTGGGAGTGGTGTGTATGCGTGAGGCACTGCTCCAAGCTCAGGTGGCCTACACAGCCTGCAAGCTGCGCGGTGACCACCAGAGGGAGCTGGAGCTCTGCCGCCAGGCCGGGCGCAGTATGGAAGTGCTTGTACGGGAGCACGCCCTCAACATGGCCACCATCAACCAGCAGTACCACACCTCTCTGCAGGAGGAGCGGCGGACGTACGCCCAGACCGTGGCCTCCCTGCAGGAGGAGAACCAGGCCCTGCGGGGGGAGGTGTCTCAGCGGCTCCAGGAGCTGCAGGCCCAGCAGGAGCAGCTGGCGCAGCTGGAGCAGGAGTTCCAGCGGGAGACGGAGGCGCTCCGGAGGCAGCAGCAGGAGGAGCTGCTGCAGGAGGAGCAGGGCAGGGCCCAGAGGGAGATGGCCCTGCTGGAGCGCACGGAGGAGAGCCAGAGGAGGCTTGAGTGCCTCCTGCAGGAGGTGGAGGGCCTGGAGGAGAGGCACGAGGAGCACATGCGCAAAGCACACGACGAGTTCCAGGGCAGGATCCAGCAGCTAGAGCAGCACCACCAGCAGGAGATCTTGCGGCTCCAGGCGCATTACCGACGGGCCAGCCTGGGGGAGGAGCACCAGCACAGGGAGGAGGCTGCGTCTGAGGAGGCGTGTCCCATGGAGGAAGGGGAGGAGCCGGAGGAGAAAGTGGGCCGGGACTCCATGACTCTGCTGAGGGGGCGTGTCCTTGAGCTGGAGTCCAAGATGGACAGCATGAGGGACGAACTGGAGAGCAAACAGCTGGAGGGCGACATGGCCGGCTTGAAGGACAAATACCAGCGTGACTTTGACAGCCTGAAGGTCTCTTTTGATTTCTCTTTCTCTCTGACTTTTCACTTGCCCCACCAACACAGAGCACCCTTGAGCAACCTCCATGCTTGTAGTTGGTTTTAATACACAGTGGTCACTTAGATATAATGCAGTAGATAATCGGAATAAAACCCACATTTGATGGCACATTAGCTCACCAATACCTCAGAACTGCACTGAAAAAAGATGAAAGGAACCTGCAGACTATTTGGGACTTCAGCTTAGGGCAGCCGTGGCCTGCTTCAATAGACTACTCCTCCGAATAATGACGAATTCCAACATTTTCCTATTCACATGTTGTGTTTTCTATTTACAAGCTAATGTCCCAAAAATTCAGCGTGTTCCTTTAAATTAGGTGCAGTTCTGAATGAATGCTAGTTTGTTGGGTCCGAGTAGCCATAGAAAATGACCATTGCTCACATATTCATTGGGCCATTACCATTTGCTTCTCATCCAAGAAGAGATTTTCTACATTTTGCATACACGATTCTTGGTTTACATCATTTGGTTGGCCTTGTTTCGTCCAAATACCAAATACTAGTTCACAAGACAGGAAAGAATACAAGTAGTCATGGGTTGGGCCCCTTTCAGCTTAGTCAGTTGGTGAAATAAGTAAATGGACATGTAGCTGTGTGCAAATGCTGGTTTGGCATGTTTGTTTTTTTGTCTGTTCACAGATCATTTCAAATTAGCTTTAGGCTACATTGCTTTGTTTGGGTTTAATGGGCCAGTTTACCAGCGTCTTGTGTATGCTTAATTTAGAATCCAAAAAGATCCCATAAAAAAACAAACCATCCATCTTCAGTGGCATTGAGTAGGATTATGCTGATGTAGGATGGGCGTTGTGATGTGGATTTCATTAAGATTGTGCCAACCCTTTCACCCCCCCCCCCCCCCCCATACACACACACACACACACACACACACACACACACACACACACACACATCCTACACCCTACTGTCCTATGATGGTATAATTCATAGCACCTCTAGTGAAGTAGAATAGAGGGCACAAAATAACTCAATTTGTACATGCTTCCCTAGTCTTGATTACCCTGCCATTACACCCACTCGAATGCCCATTCAATGATCACTAACCCCTGCATGCTTGTGTCATTCAACATTCCATTCAACATGCCTCACCCTGTGTGCTCATGTATGCATCTAAATGTGTGAGCTTGAATGTGTGAACATTGATAATTGGTGGGTAAGTGTCTTTCTAGCTGTGTGGCAGAGGTGTGTGTGTGTCTGTCTGTCTGTCTGTTTCTGCATGTTGGTGACACTGTTTGCATGTTTGCTGACTTGTGCTGCCCTCTGCAGGCCACGTGTGAGCGTGGCTTTGCTGCGATGGAGGAGACGCACCAGAAGGTGATCGACGACCTGCAGCGACAGCACCAGCGGGAGGTCAGCAAGCTGCTGGAGGAGAGGGAGAGGCTGCTAGCAGAGGAGACGGCTGCCACCATCTCAGGTCGATACCACAACCCTCTCACACAAACAGGAATTCTCTCTTGGAGCCAGTCCCCTTTGTAATATTTCTGCTCTAGCCATCTATGGACATAACTGTAACAGATTGATGTAAATAAATAAAAATGTGTAGGTTTGACATGGTGTGGCAGCATTTCTAAAAAGAAGCACATAAAGTAAAGGTCTATTCTTGCCCTACTTTTGAAAATGTGATTATGAGGTTTCTTTGTAACTAAGTCAGATCAATATTTGTAACAATGTCATGATAACATTGGTGATATTTATTTGCAGCTATTGAGGCGATGAAGAACGCACACCGGGAGGAGCTGGAGAAGACCCACCGCTCTCAGCTGAGTGGCGTCAGCACAGATATCGATGAGCTGCGCATGCAGTATGAGTGAGTCCCAGTTAAACATGTCCCTGAAGTTTCAGTAATACCTAGTATTCGCTGCTGTTACGGCTGGCTCTTAACCATAACGTAATACTGAAAGGTGTTTTATTTAAAGTAATCAAAGATACTTGCAATAAAGATATGGAATTACATGTCTAGGTCAGTGGTTCGCAAGCTTTTCCCCACATACCACCTTCTATATCCTGACTCGTCGGTTTGCGTACCCCCATCTGACACATTAAAAAGTAACACGTTCTATTGACTCATTCCAGGCATTTTTAAACGAAAACGTAGCCTACTATAGAGTTTACAAATGATTTCCTTTAATGTCATGTTTCCATATCATTCTAACCCGATTAAAAATAATATTTAAAAGTAGATTTTTTTTATCACCTTTCCGCCATAGCCCCTTTCATCTCGCGTACCCCCTAGAAGCAGCTCACGTAACACCTGTGGCACGCGTACCACCGTTTGGGAATCTCTGTTTTCTGTGAATCTCTGGGAAAAAAAGATAAATTAAATATATGTGTGCGATGCCTGTATCCGCAATAAGAAGGCAAGAGGGATATGTAAAGAAATAAAGATAGTGTGACAGAATATGCCTCGTTCGCACCCAGTGCCCATAATGAAAGATTGTGCCCAACACAGTGTATAGAACCCCTTAAATACCCAGTCACACCTTCACCAGGTGTGCACAATAACTGATTGACACCACCGGGTCTCCACTGACTGCACAGAGCCTGATGGGGGCACAGGGGGTTGTAATTCGCCCTTTTCACGCTAACGTCAGACACTTTCCGCTTTGAAGCTTTGCTGGGTATCAGTACATCCGGCGTAAGCAAAAGCTATGGTTATACGGTTACAGTTCTTGAGGTAAGATTAATATTTCATGTGTATTGATTGTCTTCATTTTCCTTGTTATCGTTGGCGATCATTGCCGTCACGTAGCTGCCTTGATTTGAGAGTAAAGTAAGTAGCCTAATCCTTAATACATAGCAGCAACTTCAGCTAGCTTCACCGAAAATCAAGTTGGTTTGATATTGGATATTAGACAGAGATTCAAAATAAGGAACAGTCTTTCATTGAGTATCCGAACATCCAATATCAAACCAACTTGATCTTCGGTGCTAACATGTTAGCTAGCTGAAGTTGCTGCTATGTTTAGAAGGGGTCTCCTAACGTTAGGACTAATGTTATGTTCAGTTATCGTTTGCAATCACTGCTCTCGTAGCTGCCTTGATTTGAGAGTAAAGTTAAATGACGTTATGACTGCATATTACTGCTACCGGACGAACTGATACCCAGCTGCTGACATCACGTGAAAATGGCTAATAGCTGCACATGTCAGGCAATGGATAAACTACTCTCTGATGGACAAACCTGGACAAAACTGTGTGTGTGTGTGTGTGTGTGTGTGTTTGTGTGTGTATAGAGAGGAGCTACAGTCCATCCACCGTGAGCTGGAGGTGCTGTCTGAGCAGTATTCTCAGAAGTGTTTGGAGAACGCCCATCTGGCCCAGGCTCTACAGGCTGAGAGGCAGGCCCTGCAGCAGTGCCAGAGGGAGAACCAGGAGCTCCACACACACAATCAGGTACCATACACACACGCTATTGTTGTGCACCAGTACAGGGTCAGAAAATCTCATCCCGATACCTAAGAGTAGTGGGTGTGCCGTTGTCTGCCCACAGAAGTCTGTGCATCACTCCAAGGGTATGCCTCCCCAGACCATTACTGACCAACCACTAAACCGATCATGTTGAATGATATTGCAGGCAGCATAATGTTCTCCGCGACATCTCCAGACCCTTTGTGTAACCTTTGTTGGCTCCAGATACTGGCTTATGCAGTAGTAACACTGACCCAATCCAAATGCAAAACTAGTGAAAAATCAGTCAAGAAGGATAAAGATGGAAGAGTTACCAGTTGCCACCACCTGTAAAACTATTCCTGTTTTGGGGTCGTCTCATAGTTGGCCCTCTAGTACACCTGTAGTAAATTTCGTTGACATCAAAGCAGGTGAACCTGATTCACAACAACCTCTGTTACATAACTGGCCAGATCAGTATCCCACACGTGTGACTGACTTGATGCTATACTCCTATGAACCAGTGTTCCCTTGTTTGAGCAGCGTACTTCAGATGACTGTAAACTTATTCTTGCGGATGTGTGTGTGTTTCAGGAACTGAATAACCGTCTAGCAGAAGAGATCACACGGATGAGGTCTTGCTTCAGTGGGGACACTGCCACCTCTCCTCTCACACAGGGCAAGGACCTGTATGAACTAGAGGTAACTCATAAACACAGTCATGTCCATATCATACTGTATATCAAACAATCAGGACACACAGGCACACAAGTGAGTGTGCACACAATCTGATTGGAATATTGCTGTGTTGTTCTTGGCCCTCTGCAGGTGTTGCTGCGCATTAAGGAGTCAGAGATTCAGTACCTCAAACAGGAGATCAGCTCTCTGAAGGACGAACTGCAGACCGCTTTACGGGTAGGCACACCACCGTCCCCAACCCTTACGGTCACTCTCACTCATGCTCTCAGTCAAACGTTCTGTCTCCCCTGTTGCTTTTGAACTGACATGGCTGCTTTAAAGGACATGCACCAAAAGCTATCCTGCATGTTTCTGGAATCTTAAACACATCCTTGTGTTTGTGTACGTGTAGGATAAGAAGTATGCATCCGATAAGTACAAGGGCATCTATACTGAGCTTAGCATAGTGAAGGCTAAGGCGGACTGTGACATCGGCAAGCTTCGGGAGAAGCTGTTGGCTGCTACAGAAGCCCTTGGAGAAAGGACTGCTGATGGCTCAGCTGTTGCTCCAGGTTACGGTATGTTTAATGCAAATGTGTTTGACAAACCAATAATGTATGAACCTTGTACACCTATGTGTGTAATTAAGTGTATAAATACATATAATACTTGTAGTATACGCAAAAGTGTGTATACATACTGTAAGTATAAGCATGTCACCTGATGTGTAAATAAATACGTGTCCTTGATGCAGACATAATGAAGTCGAAGAGTAATCCTGATTTCCTGAAAAATGAGCGCTTCCGTCAGAGAGGGGTCAGATCCAAGGTGAGTGTGTGCGTGTGTGTGTGTGTATGTGTGCACGCACACATTTACAGCATAATTTCTTTTTACCTAGTCACTGTTTGTTCGAAGGAAAAGATGTGTATGTTTTCTGTGTGAGTAGGCCAGTGTGTGTGTGTGTGTGTGTGTGTATGTACAGTACAATGTATTTTCTTGTGAGTCTAAGTGTTAAAGCACTCTATGTTTGTTAGTTAGTCAGTCATAGAGGTGTGAGTTTGTACATCTGTGTGTGTGTGTGTGTGTGTGTGTGTGTGTGTGTGTGTCTAAGAGCGTCTCTTATGTTCTTTGTTAGTCGGTCAGTGAGGTGGCAGCGTGGGATAGCTGACCCCCTGTTGTGATGTAGGTATATGTGTGACCCTCAGTGCATGCTGCATGAACCCTGACCTTTGACCTGTTGGCATGTCCACTGGGCCACAGCGGCGTGGGGCTGCTGGGCTCTCCTCTTACCCCAGTGTCCTTAGAGATGGTATATGTACAGTATGTATGCGTGTTTGTGTCTGTTGCACATGGTTGGTGCGGTGTTTGTACTGTCACCTAAGTTCTCTGTGTGTTTTCCCTTTACCCATCATGAGTCATGAAGACGTATGCAAATTAATGGTTTGTTTGTGTGTTTTGTTTTTGTTTTAATATCACATTGTGTGTGTTTTGTATGTTTTGTGTGTGTTTCATATCTTATGACAAGGTTTTCTTTGTGATGTTGGCATGAATAACAGCATGCTGGGCAAATGCATTCTGGTCGGTGAAGCTTGTGCAATTTAATGACGGAACTTCCCTCTCTCTCTCTCTCTTGTTCTTCTTTTCAGAGCTTAAAAGAAGGACTGACCGTGCAGGAGAGAATGAAGCTGTTTGAAGCGAAAGATTCCAGAAAGATCTGACTGAGGACTGTATGCTCTATGGCTTTGTCTCACAACTTACACAAACAAACACACACACACACACACACATGTGCACTCACTCTGGCCCATACTGTAACTGAAGTGTGAACTTGGCCTCTGGAATCTGGGACTGTCGTCTTTTTTGTGTCCATGAGCATCTGATCGTCAACAATTTGTCCTGGCATTGGAGGTGTGTGTGTGTGTGTGTGTCTGGTCTAAAATGAATCTTACTTGTATGTATCATTAACAGATTGATTTTAAATAATTAGCTTGTTTTGTGTGTGTGTGTGTGTGTGTGTGTGTGTGTGGCCATGAGCGTAGGTGTGTTGGCAGGAAATGGAAATACGGGGCATTTGGCGAAGGAATCTTAACCAGTCATATCCCTTTGGCCGCTCCTCGCCAATTGTGTACATGTGTGTGTGCGTGTTGTTTTATTTATCCTATACAGAAATTAATAAAGATTTAAAATGTTTATTTATACATAGAGAGAGACTTATAGAAAATCTGCTGTCATTATACCCTGTTCTGACAATGATGACGATGTGCTGGGTTTTAAAGTGATTTAAGTGCTTTTGTGTACGTGTGTTGGAGAGCTGTACTTTCTGCCAGTGGTGTTTGTGTAAAGATGAGTGGTGCAGTGAGTGGCTGGGTTTGCTCTCTGCTCTACAGGAACTGAACGGATTCAGACACAATGTGATTTACTTGCCATTTGCTGTGTAAAATCATTATTGGGGGCCAAGCAGCGAAGCTGCGAGGACCCCATTGTGTTACTCTGTTTTCTTATTATTATTATTATGAATCCGCCATGGGAGTCAATGGCAGCCCATAGAACCGACTGGTGAAAAGTTGTAAAATTTGGCACACTGATTAGGGACAGGCCCATTATTCATGTCACCAAATTTCATGTCGGCACCTCGAACCCTCTAGCGCCACCAACAGGTCAAATTTAGAGGTGCCTTCATGCACGTAACTTTTGACCCGTTGATCCGATTTTCAAAAGTCAGGTATCATTGGAATCCTTGGACCTGCCCGAGTTCAACGCACCCTGTGACGTCATTTTCCGCCATGATGGATTTCCCGCCATTTTGGATTTTGTCAAAAACACTCAAAATGTATCAGGGGTCACAAATTTTGTCCGACCGACACCAAACTTTACATGGAGCATCCTCAGATGATGCCTTACCAACGCATTGCTTTTTGTCTTCGGAAGTATTACCGTTCGCCCAAAACAGCGAATCGAAATTCGTGGCGAGGCCGCCAAACAGGAAGTGGGCTCATATTTCAGCAACCCTTTCACGCATCAAAACTAAACTTAGTACGTGGACTCATAACCCCATCTGGAGGACCCTCAAGAAATTTGGTGACCTTTGACCTCTAGGGGGCGCTGTTATTCAAAAACAGGCTTTTTGGCCTATAACTGCTGTTGTGCTTAGAATTACAATGTACTAGTGATGTCTAGTAATACTTTGGAAGATACTTATGTTGACAGATGACAACTTGTGACATCAACGTAATTGATTCGGCCGCCATATTGGATTTAATCAAAAACACTAACAAATTTCCCTAGGTCACAAATTTCAACTGATCCTCACCAAAATTGGCACAGACCATCTTCAGACCATGCCTTGTTAGTGTTCTGATTTCTGTAACAATTGACAGAAGCGTTTGCCCGTCGCAGCCAATCGAAATTCGCGGCGAAGCTGGCAAACAGGAAGTGAGCCCATATCTTAGCAGCCTTTGCATCTATCAACACCAAACTTAGTATATGGGCTTGTGACCTAATCGGGATGACACCCAATACATTTGGTGACCTTTGACCTCTAGGGTGTGAAGCCACCAAACAGGAAGTGAGCTCATATCTCAGCAACCTTTGAATCTATCAAAACCAAACTTAGTGCATGGGCTCGTGACCAGATCGCGAGGACTCTCAAGAAAATTGGTGACCTTTGACCTTTAGGATAGCTTCAATTAGCAAAAATGCAAGTTCGCTTGTAACTTTTGACGTGTTAGACATGAAACTTGTTCTGACTGCTTACGGCCATATGTCTCATTGCGGCATTGAGCCAACAGTGTCGAGTTGCCGTAGTTACTCCGGCCTACTGCTTGGCCCCCTCATTGCTGCTTGCAGCTATATTTATGAAAGTGTTTGATAACGATGTGCTTTTTTTTGTATGGGCTCTTTGTGTGGATGGTAGAGATGATGCTGGGCTGTCATATTATCTTCAGTGGTGTGTTGCGGGCTTCACGTCTCACAGGCCTGTCCGGCTAGCTGTAAACAGTGCAACTAAACTCGATGTGCCACGTCGGTCAGCGCGGCCCCCTGTATTCCGTGTGAGGGAGAGCTAGGATTTGCTGTAGCGCTTGTGCAGAGAAAGCGCTCGTTGACCTGAGGTTGTAGTAGCCCAGTGCCGCCCTCTCTTCCTAACCGAGCTTTTCAGTGGCATGAGGTGCACTGGCTTTTTTCCACCAGTTTTATGTTTTGGTACAGCGTTGGCTCAGGGCGCTCAGTGTTGCTTTCAAGCTTTCATTTGTATCGGTTTCTTTATGGGGGAGGAGGGTCCATTTCAGATCTGCACAGCACTCCATACCCCCACCTATGCTGACTCCGTCGTCAACTCCACGGTGAGGATGCCCCTCAGAGTGGTCAGGATGGGAGAGAAGGAGACTCCGTAACGTGCTCTCATGGTTCACCACAGCTACCACACCGTACTGTACAGTGCTCTATATTCTTGCCTTGTAAATAACGGTCTCACAGAAAGCAAGTTTGCTTCGTTTGGTTTTACGCTCTGTCCTTGCCTACCCGCTCTCTATGTTTTATGAATATTTTTTATTTTGGTTTTGAATGTAATGTCTTCAATAAATGAACTGTTTCTGAGATCTGTATTGATATTTTTCTGTTTTATACATTATTACAATGTACTGGTAGTATAGTTGAACTATTTTAAGGGTAGTTCTATGAGATGAAGGTGCAGAAATAAAGAAGAATATTTTTTAAGCAACACAATGTAGGAATTTCCCCTTTTGTCAAATTTTACTCTGTACCCATTTGGTCCAAAGGGGTACTCAATCTGTCTAAAACCTGATGAAGCGGTTCATGGTCCTACCTGTTACAATGTGACCTCTCAGTAGTAAATAACATGACAAGACTACTTATTTAGTGCTAGCTCTATTCTAATGATATGTTATCCCCCAGAGAGAAGAAATACTATTTTCTGATTGGCTGCTGAGTGCCTATTTATTCTGAATACCGGGACCATGGAAGAGGACCTCTGTGATGTTGGTAAATTAAGTTGAATAACCATTCGTGAAATTCCCTCGTCTATTAATTCCGTATAGTGGGACATCTCGGAGGCGATAGCTGTTTGGCTGTTGTATTATGACTCACTCACTATTATTTTCAACTAAACACAAAATGGTAGCAAAGTGGAACAATCAAAAGAGAAAATGGTTGAGGATGAAAAATCGACATAATTGCAAAGAAAAAAATTACATGTAGGCCTATCTCTGAAGGAAGTTGGAATTAATAGAAGTATACAGTCTCAACCTGCTATTTCACTGTTGATCAGATTAGACTCCACTGTCTAATCATTGTGCAGAGTAGAAGTACAAAGCAGTAACATTAGTAAACCGTAGTAAAAATTATATTGATGCAGAATGTATTACAAGAAAAAACTAAATAAATATCAGTATGAACCATATTATAGACAGATTTGTACATTATGTACAGCTACTGTATGTAGAGCCTGGTCACAATACTAAGCAGTTGTAGTGCAGAAAGTTACATTGTAGTAAGTCATTGTAGAGTTGTAAGATGTACACTACATATTGCCAAAAGTATTCATTCACCTGTTTTGACTCACATATGAACTTCAGTCACATCCCATCCTTAATCCATAAGGTTTATTATGACGTCTGTCCACTCTTTGCAGCTACAGTACAACAGCTTCAACTCTTCTGGGAAGGCTTTCCACAAGGTTAAGGAGTGCGTTTATGGGATTTTTTGACCATTCTTTCAGAAATGCATTTGTGAGGTCACACACTGATGTTGGACGAGGCGACTGGCTCTCAGGATCCGCTCTTATCCCAAAGGTGTTCTGTCGGGTTGAGGTTAGGACTCTGTGCAGGCCAGTCAAGTTCTTCCACACCAAACTCTGTCATCCTTGCCTTTATGGACCTTGTTTTGCGCACTGGTGCACAGTCATGTTGGAACAGGAAGTGGCCATCCCCAAACTTCTCACAAAGTTGGGAGCATGAAATTGTCCAAAATCTCTTGGTTAATGCTAAAGAATTCAGAGTTCCTTTTACTGGAACTAAGGGACCAAGCCCAGCTCAGGGATAGCCCCTTCCTGTCCTTAAAGTGACAGCCAACTACAGTAATCTCACATCGCCAATACAGTGAAGGCTATGACTTAAATGACCTAAAGTTAAACTAATTAATAACCAAGCTAATTCATCTTAAATTAAAATTAAAATGCACATAGTCTAATGATGTGGAGCCAAAGAACCTTCAGTGGATGATTTCCTTTTGAGAGCTGCTGAAGTAAGTTGCATGTACCTCTCTAGACGAGTCGGCTGTTTCTCCTGTGGAGAAAAATGAATGCACAGTCACAGATTGAGTTTCATATTACAGTATTTCTCTAAAACCACAAGATCAGACTGTAGGACTCTATCTACTGTAGGACTTCCGCTGTATTAAATGGCCTGCTTGGAGTTCATTATGAAGGTCAGACTACAAGTTGGGGAGCGGTTTCACTGGTCTGTGCAGTTATATTGAGCAATATTGACATTTAAAGCTGTTTTAGGATTGCTTAAGACAAGGAGCTGCTGGCATGACTGTAAAGAAGCATTATTGATGAGATAGTCGAAATTCGAACCGGCTAAATTCATTGTAAACAGCATTTGACTGATAGATGGTAGTTGAACCCATATATATATAGGACTTGCCCCACAAAGGACTTTATGTAAGGGCAATTCCATATCAGTTGGAACAGGTCCGACACCATGGTCCTCAGTTTTTCCTGATTTTTGGTGCACATGTTCCACCATGTCTCATTAGAAGAAAACCAAAATTTTAGCTTTTAGGACGCGTCTAACCACATTTGAAGAGCCATATCTCAGAAACTAAACAAAACTAAACAGCTAAAATTTTGGTTTTCTTCTAATGAGACATGGAGGAACATTTGGACCAAAAATCAGGAAAAACTGAGGACCATGGTGTCGGACCTGTTCCAACTGATATGGAATTGCCAGTAATCTAAATATCTAACAGAATATGCTTATTACAAGATAACAATCACTTGAATACTGCTTCGTGTACTTCCCAACAACTCCACCACAGCTCTCTTTAGCCTAGTCCCTGGCTTTCCGGCAACCATAAATTCTCTGCCAGGACTTGTTGGTCAGAAAGACGTGATTGGTTTAGACCCTTGTCAGTCAAATATGTCTGCCAATGGGAAAGCATCCGCCCTCTGTGGTACGTTTGTCTCAAAAAGATTCAATCAAAAGAAAAAACACTTCAAAACTTTTTTTCACCTCCAAAAGGAAAACATTTTCAATCAAAGAAAAAAAGGGTTCAAATGCAATTCTTTGGGTCTCAAATAGTTTTGGCATTCAAAAACGTTTTTCAATGACTGAAATAGTTTTTTTTTAGTTCTATTGAAGTTGGGGTTTTGATTGATTTGTTTTTTTCTTTGAAGCAACATCTTTTTCTATTGAATAAAGACACAAATGTCCTACCCATATTATGGCCCAAACAAAAAAAATATTACTTCAATCAAAAAGGCTGCTTTAAATAAAAAACTTTCACTTCTATTACAAAAAACAATTTCAATAAAAAAAAAAGGCGTTCAAAGGCATTTTTTTTTGTCTCAATTTTTTTTGCATTCAACTACATTTTTTCTTTGATTGAATTGTGTTTTCTTTGAGTCATTATCTGGAGAGACTAAGGCCTGATATATACACAAGTCAGGTTCATGGCCGCAGCCATATTGAAATGGGGGAAACAAAACATCTCCGCCATGCAGCGCCATAGGAACCCATTCATTTTTTAGTGAAGATCCACCGGTCTTCAGGTAGGCCTACGGGCATCTCATATAATCCAAACCGACCTAGTTCGATTTGTGTATACTGTATATCAGGCCTTAGTCTCTCCAGATAATGATTCAAAGTATAAAAATGACATGTTAATTAAAAGTTTGACTAATACCTTTTCACGCTAAATTGAATGGGTTCCTATGGTGGAGGCGATTTTCTTTCCCCCATTCCAATATGGCGGAGGGCTGTGACGTAGGAACCTGACATCGAGAATAGGCCTATGGCGGCCGTATTCCACATTCGTTCTAATAGAACTCAACGGACAATGCGGTATCATTTACAATATTGGCGATCACTTTGGTGATTTAATCATCAGTAACCTAATATTAAGTATTGTGTGATCATTCACACCAGTGGCCATCTAAGATTCTGCTCAACCCTCCACAAACACAGAAATTTTTTCTATATCATATATTTTGGAATTCATAACTGTATTTTGTTGATAATGTTTAGTATTTTACCTGAATAATTATTAGTAGCTACAAATGTTTAGTCATTTGTGTGCTGATTTCAAGACTATAACACTTACTCATAGGCCTATTTTTAAATGGTGTGTAGGCTATAAGCCTAGGTCTACTTGAGTGTGAATTAGTGAAGTGTGCAATGGAGTGCCTGTCGCTTTAAGAAATACGTGAGGTAGCTTTCTATCTCACGGTTTTACGCGAGTGAAATAAAGGATGCATGACAAGGATATGTGGATGCAATTAATTTTGCTTTCTGTGTCATTAGATAAAATACATGTTCAAAACAAGCCTGTAAACAGGCAAATCGTGTGTCACACGCCGAAAGCGTGAGAGTTGGCAGCTCTGAATATGCTTGGTTAACTAATAACGCACGGAACATTTCTCTAAGTGTGAAAGAGTGTCTGGAGTAGCACTAGTTTCGAGGCTACGCAAAATAACACGTCGCAGCCAGTCTGCTGGAGAGCCCGGTCAGAATAGGAGATCGCAACTCACCAGTCGGCTGAGTCGTAATCGCAATTCGCCCAAATGTATAATCCAGTCGGTTCCAGAATGCATGCTAGACAATAGCCCGTAGCCTAATTAGAGATCACCTAGCTTGTGTGGGTAGTTTTCTTCAGAGGCTTACGGAAAGGGTTCTGTCTTGCTAGAGCCGTAGGCTATCGTATGGAAAGAAAGTAATGTCATCGCCTCCTGAGAGTTTAACTGAGTGGATGGGATTTTTTTTTATTTGTATAGGCTGTATACAGTATAGGCTAGGCTATATCGGTCCACATCATGGACTGAATCGAATGCTTTCCTTATGCATTGGGGTCACCTCTATTGAATCTAGTGGTCATACACTTTTTTAGGATTAGTTGAATTGTTTTGAGGTTGTTGTTTTTTTGTAACATGTTGCAACCAGAGCCATATAGACATAGGCTACATTACTATTACTTTAATTATTATTATTTATTTATTTTATGTAAAGCACTTTGGTGCAATGATGTTGCTTTTAAATGTGCTATATAAATAAAATATGATTTGACTTGACTTGACATGTAGGCCTACTGTATCTACATGGCTCTGGTTGGATCGAACTTAGTGGCATGTGACGTCACCTCTTTATAACGCTTGCTTGAGCTGTTTCTATGGGCACAAAGATGTCACAATCAGTGACGTTGACTAATCTAAACGTCATAATACCCCCAAAGCTATTAGAATGGCATTGGTTTCATTTACAATATTGGCGATCACTGAAGAGTTTACCGAGTCTTCTGTTTTCTCAAAGAGGCTATTTATATTTCACTGGTACAGTATGTTTTCTCATAGCTATAGCCTATAGGACTACTGTAGGTAGGGCTCCTGATATTATAGCATTATTTTCAAACAACTGTAAAATAGACTTGACGTGCAGAATAAAGTAGTTTAAAGCATAAACAAATGTAGGCCTACATACTAAATGTAGGCTATGGGTAAGTCCCATATAGTTAAAATAATTAAGAATGCAAATCTTCCTGTCAACTTAAGTCAAAAGTCTGTGTTTAAATGATCAACAAACAAACATGCAAAATAAATTGTATTCTTAACCATGTGTATTCTTTGAATCCAGCTTTATCGTTTATCATGGAGTTGAAACCACATAAGATGTATGAATTCTTCTGTCCACCCAATCTTCCAATATGTTACCTGCTGGAACCAATGGCCAGGCGTGCCATGGTAAGACAATATTCTGCTAATGAAAAAATACACCAATAGCATGGTATGTTAAGTCTGATGGGTACAAAAACCTAGAGTGTAAATGATGACAATTTTATTTATCTGTCAGTTGCAGTCTGCAGAAGAGGATGACCTGGACCTGGTGAATGGTTTGATTCGCTTTAATGATCTGGTAAAAACTCCCTTATTGCCTCGCCAATATCAGCTTTCACCAGCAGTTTTATACTCTGTAATAGTACATTGTGTATGTTTGTTTCAAGTAAAATATGTAAGTTGTTACATATAAGTGTTGTGAAGTTAAAATCATTGTATCTGTCTATGAACCAGGGCCAACTCTCTGATATGGACGCAGGCACGGATATGGAGTGCTCCACAACAGCTTCCGACTATGAGGAGCCTATTGGATATTATAACAAATATAAGAACCTTAACAATGACTTCATCCCCCCAGCTCCTCCACCCTCTCCTCTGTCCTATACACTGTCTGACTTCAGTGACTCTTCAGAGGATGGATCAGATCGCTTGTCTGTTAGTAGTGATACACTGTCTGACTTCAGTGACTCTTCAGAGGTTGGATCAGATCACTTGTCTGTTAGTAGTGATACACTGTCTGACTTCAGTGACTCTTCAGAGGATGGATCAGATCGCTTGTCTGTTTGTAGTGAGGAGTCTTGGCATAACACAAGTGTCTCTGATCGTCCTGCGTCTAGTCCAGTTAGGACCATTCATGTACCTGACAGAGAGCACGGAGAGAAGCAGCAGATAGGGACTGCTGATCTGTGGGACCAGCTGGAACAACAAGATCTCAGGGACCAGTGGATCCAGAAGCAGTTACAGAGAGAGACAACTCTAAAACAGAAATTCCTCAAGTGGCTGCCCAAAGTAAAACAAATGGAGAGGACCAAATTTAAGTATAATCCAAAACCACCTGGCAAGATTTCCATCTTAATAGACAAATTCCTTAGGATGAAGCGTTTAGGAGAAAGCAGAACAAAGAAGAAGAAGAAGAAGAAGAAGAACAAGAAGAAGACGACAAAGCAGAAGGAGAAGAAGCAGAATAAGGAGGAGAATAAAGAAGGGAATGAGGAGGAGGAGGAGGAGTATAAGGAGGTGCCAAAGAAGGGGGTTTGGGAGTCAGATTCAGATAGTCAGTACGATGACTATTTGGCAATGGAGGGTAAGGGCGAGGAGGAGGAGGAGGAGGATGATGAGGACCAGGATGAGGAGGAGGTGAAAAAGCCAGGCTTCCTTATGAAGCTCTTTGGAAAAAAGAAAAAGAAGAAAAATAGATATTGTGATCAGGAGCACAAAGAGTACTTGGACAAGGAGGGTGAGGACGAGGAGGAGGAGGATGAGCAGGACAAGGATGAGGAGGAGGCAAAAAAGCCAGGCTTTCTTGTAAAGCTCTTTGGAAAAAAGAAAAAGAAGAAAGACGGAAAGAAAAGAGTCGAGGAGTCTGAAATAATTGAAGAAGGGGCAGATGAAACAACACCGGCCACAAAAAGCACCCAGAAGAAACCAAGCTTTCTTTCGAAGCTCTTTGGCAAAACAAAAAAGAAGAGGAAAGGAAACCAGGAGTAGTTGGAGGAGGCAGGGGCGTCTGATGGGTCAGAAGGACACCGAGATGAGGCAGACCAGGACATGGCGTGGATATGGATATGGCCAGAGGGCAACATCAAGACCTTCATTGACTTAGAGCTGGTATTGAGAATGGAGATCAAAATGGTATTTTCTACGGAGGTAGGCATTATCTACTTCATAATCTCCAGGGCAGGTGCAGGGTGAGTATTAATTTTAACCTTTTCCTAGACTGGCACATTTTCATAGATTACATGTTACATCATGTAGTATGTAGGCTGAGTTGAAGAGTAGAGCATGTAGCCCAGTATAATCTAATGGGTTTCGCTGGGCATTCGGAAGGTAACTATCTCCCTATGCCCACTGTGTAGACGATGTGCTTTGATGTTCTTCTTCTCTTATCAACAGATCAAAGATCTCCCGTAAAGCCTCACTGCTGGCCACTCTGATCCAGTCCCGTGTTGAGTCTTTGGCCAACACCACCCTCATGTCTCATCTCGGCTGAGCTGACCACTCCTCGACGCATACCTCTGTGCACAGGCCTACTCCTCCACTTTCTACCTCCAGTCTCAGAGCTGCAGCCAGCCAGAAGCAGATGGGCTCCCCCAATTTAGTCGGGTTCTGCTCAAGGTTTCTTCCTGGAACATGGGAGTTTTTCCTTGCCACTGTTGCCAAATGGCGTGCTTGTTGGGGGTTAAGGCTGTTTCTTCAGAAAATAAAATGGAAAAAAAGTGTTATATCTGTGTTTATTTATTAAAATATCTGAATATTCTGAATTTGTGAAGCAGCGAGTCCTGGCTGAGATGAGCTTCATAAGGGATGTTCAAGGCTTTGTAGGCTTTCTATGTAGTTTTTGCTGTGATTTTCAGAACTACTACCCTGTTTCAGTGTAATAGCAGATATATTGGGCCTACAATATTAGCTTATCTTACAGTCAGCAGGTATGTCACAGAGTGTGGAGGAAGAAACTGCACTGCACAAGGGACTAATTTAAAGTGTAGGCTCTCACAATGAACTCAGAACATTAAGATCAAAGACATGGCCGCAAGATGGATGCAGATCAGTTGTACACCTTTTTTCAATAATAATAGTTTTGTGGCTGGTAGAAAAATATTTTGGCCCTGTTTGTAGTGTAACAAACACATCATGTGAATAGAATACTGTTTCTGTATTCTCAATAAAAGGCAAATGATTTCTATTTTTGAGTTTTTTTTAAACTTAATAGATATGTCAAAATCAAATCGTATCGAATCGTATTGGAGGGAATTCTAAATAATCTAAAATAATCGAATCGCTGGCCTAAGAAATCGATTTTGTATTGAATCGTCATGAAGACTGAAGATTTACACCCCTAACACACACACACACGTTGACTATTTTTGTGGAGAGAATGTGCAGAACTGAGCAGCGGTCATATTGTGTACCGCTTTGCGGTACATCTAATTCTGATTATTTCCTAAGAGCACTTGATGGTACAGTAGGCCAAACTGGGAACAGTGGCCTCAAGAGTAAGAGAGTTGCAGAACAAGACAGGAACAGAACAGTTGTCATCACTCCTCAAGCTAGCCTGAAGTATAGTCACAAAACCAAATATGTATCTGTGTGGATGTCTAATGGCTAAATATGAATATGTCCCTTAACCCCTTGCTTTAACTCCACCAGTGTCTTTTCTAAGGTCATGATTATCGTCTGAATGAGGCTGGCCATATCCATATGCACCTAAAATATGTTTTTTGAGCTGTTGATTGATTGATTGAAAATACTCATAAGTGGTGAACTATACTATTACCAGGGTTAATATTGACAAAAATCATGTTTCTTGTATGAAGTAACATTTCGTATGATTTTGTATTAGAGATATTGCTCTCCGCGCCTTCTACAGGTTGAAACATGCCATGGCATGTTGCTCCAAAATACTATTGGAATGCTGACGTTGTCCTGCACTTCTCGTCCAACACTACGTCACCGGGTCGTCACAAATTAGGAATGAAACGCCCCAACACCTGCTGCCCTGATTAGCCTACCTGTGATGTCTGTAGCACTCATTCCCAGATTGACACAAAATCACCATGGTTGATTGGCTGCAGCAGGGCTGCACTCCCTTCCAAATTTCAGAACGTCCTGCCCATTTTGAAAGCCTTTTTCAGAAATGTGAAGTGGGTGGAGTTATGGGGTGAAGTGACTCTTTAAGGAAATCTTCTGCAAGGTCTGCCTTCACTTTGGCTTCTCGTTATCAAAACAAATAGAATAGACAGCAATACTTAGGTACCCATTACGTACAACTTAATTAGCAGCATTTAATTTACATATAACCACTGGCAAATATGATTATTACATACTGTAAGATAAAAGTCAAGGAATGTCACCTTAACTTCCTTGGCTCAGACTCAATGTCAAACACCATAGTTAATTTCAAACAACTAACTACTTTAGTCTACCGGGATAAGGATATTGCTTATGATTGGATGCTAACCAATGCCTTTGAAGTGAGTGTTAATGAATTAAATAGGACAATTTAGGACAAACTTACCCTTAACAAAAAACACTCCTTAGTGAGCCCACCCTCCCTTTGGCTTCTTTCCCTGGCACCACTCAATAAAGGTTGAGTAGGGGGGAAATAGATTTCCATCGTGGTCCATTTTGGAATCATCAACTTTCACATCACTTTCATTTCATCATGAACTTCCCTGAATCCTCCCCTTCAATCCACTGTAGCCTACCACAGCAAACTTCCTCTCCATATTCTGAAAAGATAATTCACTTACTTCTGGTTGATGCAATCCTTGGATCCTCTGGCTGACGTGATGACGGAGGACCACACTGGCACGGCATCAGTGATTGATTCAAAAGCTGGGCAAGATCTCGTAGAGTTTTGCGAGATTTGGAAACGCTTATCCGCTGTAGTTGTTCCTTCGGGCTATGAACAGAGGTGTCAAAAGTATTCACATCCATTACTCAAGTAGAAGTAAAGATACTAGGGTTAAAAACGACTTCTGTAGAAGTGGAAGTATCAACTCAAACGTTGTACTTAAGTAAAGTATAAAAGTACTGGTTTTAAAACTACTTAAAGTATAAAAGTAAAAGTAATATAAGGGGAAAAATGCCAAAAGTTTAGGCCACGCCACAGGGGCCGATATTGCACTACCCCACTAGCCCACCCCATAATGACTATAATGATATAAAATAATGTTGAAAAACTTGGGATGCACTTGCTACCTGTTTCAGCCGTATATACTGTATGCCCATTGAACATGAACGCATTCTAGTAACAATGCAGATACAATATGTGTACTACTGAGCATAAACATGTGTTTCATGGAACGGAAGATGTGACTAGTTGCTAAAGTATTAATGGTGCAAAAAGTAAAACTTCAGAAGCATGTTATCAATAACCTTTATTAGAATGTAAATGTACATCCAAGATCAGCTGCAGGAATTTGTGAGGGCAACAGATGCAAGATAACAAAACTGGACAAGAAAATTGGTATTATCAGGGCAGTCTTAGTATACACTTGTATGGTTGTCTATGCAGTATACATTAGTGCTGTCAAAATTCATGATTAATCCAGGTGATTATTCAAGAAAAAAAAAACTTGGTTTGTTTTTGAGGGTGGAGCCAAAGAACCTTCAGTGGATGATTTCCTTTTGAGAGCTGCTGAAGTAAGTTGCGTGTACCTCTCTAAACGAGTCGGCTGTTTCACTATGGAGTTTAATTTGTGCCAAAATGTTCAAACAATACTTTTTCAAATTCAAACAAAAATCAATTAATCAAAATATCAAATACAAAATCTAAACAAAAAAAATAAAGTCGAAAAAAAAATCTAAACTCGCAAACAAATGATTTGTGTAGTTGCAAAAAAAAACAGTTTGAATAACTTGTCTTTTGGTTTACAATAACAACAATCATTTGCAGCGACATCATTCGTTTGTTTGCTCCTGGCTTTTTCAGTTGCGATTCTGGCTCTCGCGTTTGCGCTGCCTGTTTTTTTGCTTGCGGTTCTGGCACAAACTTCACATGTGGGTGGGTGTCTGTGGGGTGCATTCCTATTGGCTGATGCGTTTTGACTGACAGCTTTACCAGAGACGGTTTATAAAGCGAGACGATTCATATGAGGGTAAATTCTGGTTTCATTGTGACGCAACTGCCACTCCCATTTAGGAGGCAAACGGAGGTATTTATATGGGAGAAATAATTCTACACCTTTCTAAACCGATTATTTCGTCACTGAACACGCCCCTTTAGGAGGCAGGAAGTGCTGCTATTTCGTTCCATTGAAAAACCCCTTTATGATTCATCTTAGTAACTATACGATCTTTGGCTTTACTATGGATTCAAGCGCAAGAGCTACCCACCTCCCCCCTTCCCCAGTAGGCAGCGGTGCAACGCTCTTTTTGGCCACTATGTACAGGTATATGGGATGTGGCGCTATTGAGCACAGTATGTCAACCGCCATAAGAAGAAGAAAAAGATATTTGACCACAGTAAGCTACACCAAAGCCATCGATGGGCTACACGCGTTATGGACTCAAAACAATGGGTTTTCCTCACTACTCATTAACCCAAGGTAAGAAGTGTAATCTAATTTGTTATGGGTCTAATTTTCACGTTTATGTGGGATGTTATGGCGTAGTTGTTACAATACTGACGCTGGTTTTAAGGTATCAGATGGCTATCTTAGCATCGTAGGTTTGTCCACATACAAACGAGGCTTTTGATGAAATGTCGCAGTAAATTATGAATTCATACCATGTATTTATTTGTTCAGAAGTATATTGTTAATGTCCTCGTGTTATATAAGCGTATGTGTCCGATTATGTCGAAATATCGCTATGTTGTCAACGGTAGTCTAGCATAGTATGAGTGCGATGGTGCGATCTATCTGTGGTCAGTTCATGGCCCTGGCGATCTCTGGAGGTCCACTCTTTGTGAAGGTTTGGAGACCACAGACATAGTATAACCTTAGTTAGAGTATTGGTTCATTTGCCTGAGAAAGACCCAAGGGTCGAAATGTTACTTTTTGTAAACATGGGAGCTCAGCTCAAGCAGTGTTGCCAACGTTACCTTCTTCTGTTACATCTCCCCAGGAAATGTTATTAAGCACTGTGACCAGCTCTGTCTTTTGATTAGTACATGTAATTTGTCTTTTGCTTGTGCTTGTGTGTTTGTGCAGAACAACTCATCGTGATGGAGCACCTGTACTCCCTGATACAGCATCTGAGGGGATTCCTCAGACAGGACGCAGATGTGTATGTGGACAAACCTAAATTAGACCCATAACAAATTAGATTACACTTCTTACCTTGGGTTAATGAGTAGTGAGGAAAACCCATTGTTTTGAGTCCATAACGCGTCTCTGCTTTGGTGTAGCCTACTGTGGTCAAATATCTTCTTCTTCTTCTTATGGCGGTTGACATACTGTGCTCAATAGCGCCACATCCCATATACCTGTACATAGTGGCCAAAAAGAGCGTTGCACCGCTGCCTACTGGGGAGGGGGGGAGGTGGGTAGCTCTTGCGCTTGAATCCATAGTAAAGCTGTCAGTCAAAACGCATCAGCCAATAGGAATGCACCCCACAGACACGGTTCGTGTATGCTTCGTTCATTTGATATTCAATTGAGAATCAAAAATAAAAAAATACAAAAATGACTTGATATTTCATTATGTGTTTATGAATGTGATACGAAGAAGCAATTAACGCGTTGTCAGACTTTCGATTTCGTGGTCAGATCAAAAGTAGAACATTTGATAAAATGACTTAGGGACAAAATTGATTTTGATATTTATTTTTTTCCGATTGCTGTGACCCCGGAAATTATTTACTTCCAATTGCCAGCTGCTGCTTCTGTCAGACCAGTCCGAATATAACTTAACCATAGGCTATACACAATTTAACCTAAAGACTATGGTTAGCCTAGGCTATAGGCTATTTAAACGTCCCCTCAGCTGACAATCTAGTTTTTTTTATTTGAATTGTTTGCTCTGCTTGTGAATGAAGTTGTGGTCCACTTTTTGCTAAAATAGCCCATAGCCTATATTTCACATGTCTTTCGTCCGAGTGGTTGTAGTGTAGTGATGGCACAGAAAACTCCTGCAGCTGTTGTGAGCAACGCGAGCATGCGCAAAGAAACCAGTAGTTGGGGAAAAGCAGACATACAAACATAACACCGGCAAACACAGGGCCAATGCTACAGCGGACTTAAACTGCCACCTCGTGGCGATAAGTTGTAATACAACTCAATGTGCGTGAATTACTGTAAGTGGCCACTTCTAGGGAATTCCAATGTGCACTCACTAGTTCGTTATCTTTTTATTCTTTATTGTAGCACCATGCCTAAAAAACAAACGTTTCGGCGTCAAGTCGTCCTCAGTGTGTCAACCCACTGTAGCCTACTTCCATGCAATAACGTGGCCTGATAGCCTAGGCTACTACAGACTAATCATTAGGCTTTCTATAATCATGGAGCAACGATTTGGGCGAATGCAATGTTCAAGAAAACAGGCACGAGAAGGGAGATGATTTTCTAACGATTCAACAATGAAACTGAGTTGCGCAAAGTCGCAGTTTCTGGTTTGCCAGACAATATTTTCTGTCGCTAAAATTGCCAAAAGTCGCTAAAGCTAGCAACAAATAAGTCACTAAATTGGCAACACTGATGAGCACTGAAAGACCAAGAAAGTGACTTTGAATTGACTTCCAGGTCACAGCAATGGGGAAAACAAAATTATCAAAATCAGTTAGCCCTGAGTCCGTTTTTTAAATGTTCTACTTTTGATCTGACCACGAAATCAAAAGTCTGAAAAACAAAGCGTTATTTTCTTCTTCGTATCACATTCATAAACAAATAATGAAATAACAAGTCATTTGTTTGATTTTTTTTTATTTTTGGTTCTTAATTGAATATCAAATGAAAGAAGCATACACGGACCAGACACCCACCCACATGTGAAGTTTGTGCCAGAACCGCAAGCAAAAAAACAGGCAGCGCAAAAAAACAGGCAGCGAGAGCCAGAATCGCAACTGAAAAAGCCAGGAGCAAACAAACAATGATGTCGCTGCAAATGATTGTTGTTATTGTAAACCAAAAGACAAGTTATTCAAACAGTTTTTTTTTGCAACAACACAAATCATTTGTTTGCGAGTTTAGATTTTTTTTTTTTCAACTTTATTTTTTTTGTTTAGATTTTGTATTTGATATTTTGATTAATTGATTTTTGTTTGAATTTGAAAAAGTATTGTTTGAACATTTTGGCACAAATTAAACTCCATAGCTTTCTATCTCACGGTTTTACGCGAGTGAAATAAAAGATGCATGACAATATGTGGATGCAATTAATTTTGCTTTCTGTGTCATTAGATAAAATACATGTTCAAAACACTAACAAGTTGAAGAACATCTTTCAGGGATCATATAAGAGATGAGTGTCTTGCAATGTTCCTTTATGATTTTAGTGAGCACTATGATTTAGCTCTCTCCAGAAGTTATTTATCCACACCAAACAAAACAGTGCAACAAAAGTGCAACAAGTTAGTTGTAGGCTAGGGAATGAGGTTCATCCACACAAACAGATTTCTTTCAAGATGTTAAGTTTAAGAGAGTGGTTTAAGAGAGTGAGTTCTTAATTAATGATAGGCCTATGATTTGTGACAATATCAACATAGCCTACCTCTCTGACCAGATTGCGATTTTCTCCCGCGGGTGTCTCCTTCTTCTGTCGCAAACTTAGATGTCTATGCAATAGGGTTAGCCTACTGTACAGTGGCGCTTCTTAGCGCCATATAGGCTACCGTTGGGGAGTTTTAAAAGGAACAAAGGAATCTCAACCCAAAATCAGATTTTGTTTTGCGTGAGAAAATGGATGTATGGCGTGCGTGCGTGTGTAAACAGGCAAAATCGTGTGTCACACGCCGAAAACGTGAGAGTTGGCTGTTTTATGCTTGGTTAACCCGCACGGAACATTTCTCTCTAAGTGTGAAAGAGTGTCTGGAGTATCACTAGTTTAGGGGGTTAATTCGAGGCTACGCAAAGTAAAAACGTCGCAGCCAGTGCTCATTGCCAGTCTGCTGGAGAGCCCAGTCAGAATAGGCGATCGCAACTCACCAGTCGGCTGAGTCGTAATCGCAATTCGCCCAAATGCATAATCCAGTCGGTTCCATAATGCATGCTAGCCAATAGCCCGTAGCCTAATTAGAGAACACCTAGCTTGTGTAGGTAGGTTTCTTCAGATGCTATGGAAAGGGTTCTGTCTTGCTAGAGCCGTAGGCTATCATAAGGAGAGAAAGTAATGTCATCGCATCCTGAGAGTTTAGCTGAGTGGGATTTTTTTGTATTTAAGTAGGCTATAAAAAATATAGGGGCCTAGGCTATATCGGTCCACATCATGAACTGAATTGAATGCCTTCCTTATGCTATGCATTGGGGTCACCTCTTTCTAGTGGTCATACTTTATTTTTTAGGATTAGTTGAATTGTTTTGAGTTTTTTTTTGTAACATGTTGCAACCAGAGCCATATAGACATAGGCTACATTACTATTACCTTAATTATTATTATTTATTTATTTATTTTATGTAAAGCACTTTGGTGCAATGCTGTTGCTTTTAAATGTGCTATAATAAAATATGACTTGACTTGACTTGACATGTATCTACATGGCTCTGCATGGTTGCAACGAACTTAGTGGCATGTGACGTCGCCTCTTTATAAAGCTTGCTTGAGCTGTTTCTATGGGCACAAAGATGTCATAATCAGTGACGTTAACTAATCCAAACGTCATAATACCCCCAAAGCTATTAGAATGGCATTGGTTTCATTTACAATATTGGCGATCACTGAAGAGTTTACAGCGTCTTCTGTTTTCTCTAAGAGGCTATTTATCCTTCACTGGTATGTTTTCTCATAGCTATTAGCCTATACTGTAGGTAGGGCTCCTGATATTAGCATTATTTTCAAACAACTGTAAAATAGACTTGACGTGCAGAATAAAGAGTAGCCTAGTTTAAAGCATAAACAAATGTAGGTCTACATACTAAATGTAGCATATGGGTAAGCATATAGTTAAAATAATTAAGAATGCAAATCTTCCTGTCAACTTAAGTCAAAAGTCTGTGTTTAAATGATCAACAAACAAACATGCAAAATAAATTGTATTCTTAACCATGTGTATTCTTTGAATCCAGATTTATCGTTTATCATGGAGTTGAGACCACATAAGATGTATGAATTCTTCTGTCCACCCTATGTTTCAGTATGTTTACTGAAACCAATGTCCAGTCCTGCCATGGTAAGTATTACAAATATTCTGCTAAAGAAAAAATACACCAATAGCACGGTATGTTAACTCTGATGGGTACAGAAACCTACAGTGTAAATGATGACAATTTTATTTATCTGTCTGTTGCAGTCTGCAGGAGAGGATAACCTGGACCTGGTGAATGGTTTGATTCGCTTTAATGATCTGGTAAAAACTCCTTTATTGCCTCGCCAATATCAGCTTTCACCAGCAGTTTTATACTCTGTAATAGTACATGAAGTTAAAATCATTGTATCTGTCTATGAACCAGGACCAACTCTCTGATATGAACGCAGACATGGATATGGAGGGCTCCACAACAGCTTCCGACTCCCAGGAGGAGGACTATGAGGAGCCTATTGGATATTATAACAAATATAAGAACCTTAACTATGAATTCATCCCCCCACCTCCTCCACCCTCTCCTCTGTCCTATACACTGTCTGACTTCAGTGACTCTTCAGAGGATGGATCAGATCGCTTGTCTGTTAGTAGTGATACACTGTCTGACTTCAGTGACTCTTCAGAGGTTGGATCAGATCACTTGTCTGTTAGTAGTCATACACTGTCTGACTGACTGTACATCCAGAGCTGCAGCCAGCCAGAAGCAGATGGGCTCCCCCAATTTAGTCGGGTTCTGCTCAAGGTTTCTTCCTGGAACATGGGAGTTTTTCCTTGCCACTGTTGCCAAATGGCATGCTTGTTGGGGGTTAAGGCTGTTTCTTCAGAAAATAAAATGGAAAAAAGTGTTATATCTGTGTTTATTTATGTATTTATTATTCATCTTTAGCCACCTTTCTGAATTTGTGAAGCAGCGAGTCCTGGCTGAGATGAGCTTCATAAGGAATGTTCAAGGCTTTGTAGGCTTTCTATGTATTTTTTGCTGTGATTTTCAGAACTACTACCCTGTTTCAGTGTAATAGCAGATATATTGGGCCTACAATTTGTATTAGCTTATCTTACAGTCAGCAGGTATGTCACAGAGTGTGGAGGAAGAAACTGCACTGTAGACACATGGGACTAATTTAAAGTGTAGGCTCTCACAATGAACTCAGAACATTAAGATCAAAGACATGATTGCAAGATGGATGCAGATCAGTTGTAGGCCTACACCTTTTTTCAATAGGCCTAATAATAGTTTTGTGGCTGGTAGAAAATATGTTGGCCCTGTTTATAGCCTAGTGTAACATACACATCATGTGAATAATACTGTTTCTGTATTCTCAATAAAAGGCAAATTATTTCTAATTTTGAGTTTTTTTAAACAGCGCACTGCCTCCGCCCCTCGAGTGCTGGAGATTCATATTTTCATGAGCGACAGAAATCTGAAAAAAAAAGAAGATATTGGCGCTTGCCGATAATTTTGGATTGGAGATAGCCTACCTATGTCGTTCAAAGTTCCCATGATCAAAGAGGACACTAATACGCATGTGCAGAGCAAAAATCACAATTTGGACTTGCTGCGTCTCAAATAGAAACATCCCAACTCTACCGGAATGAATGGATAAACGTGCCCACAAGAGTTGGCCTACAAATAGGCTACCCACACATCCTAGGGTGCCTAGGGTGGGCTACTACTGCAGGTGAATACACATTTACTTACCTTGGCCGGGTTTCCCAGAATTGTTAAGAAGCTCTTAAGTGCTAAGAACTTCTTAGGAGCGTTGTAGGTGTAGGCCTATGTTGCAAAATTCAACGCTGATATGGGCGTAAGTTTGAAATGCCATCAGTCAATCCTTGAGTTTAGGTTAGCTTAGTGGATAGATAGATAGATAGATAGATAGATAGATAGATAGATAGAAAGATAGATAGACATACGTTATTAATCTCCAAGGGAAAATGCAAGAGTAGTAAGTAAAATTCTTAAATAAATGAAACAAAACTTCGACCATGTGACTGCAACTGGACTACGTGACACCTTACGGTGCGTTTAGGCAAGGATATTTGTCTCGTCGGCTATTATTAACTGAAATGAAACTTAAAGAGAAGAAATACCGTTGTCCTCTATGGTAGATACAGCATGTAACTGCAATTAGACTACGTGACCTGACAATGATAATTGTCTCGTAGGCTAGTTTTAGTTAATAGATTAAACGGAACTTGAAAAAAAAAGAGAAAAATAACCCCTAAGGACATTTTCGATACAGATGGTTCCCTTTGAACACTACATAAGAAAAAATAAAAATGCACACATCCCTTTGAAGTTTGAACACTGAAAAATGTCATACATGATGAGGTTGAGCTATAGCCTACAGACAATTATAGTAACACAGACAAACATCATGTAGGCTATCTTTTGCATGTGCAGATACCGAAATGTTGAAAAATACACTTAGTTGAAACCGTTCTTAATTTGCATTACAGTAGGCTAGAGCAGATAAAGTTATCCTACAACTGATTTTGGACTGTGACAAAAGACTTGAGACTTGGGCCACACCTGGGTCTGTGTCAGTTTTCAGTAACTGGGCAATTCTTGGGCCCGGGGACCGGGGACCAAGCCAGAAGTGGATTTACGTTGAGGCAGGGGAGTGGCCCAGGTGCGTTTCCCGAAAGCATCGTAAGCCTACGATGATCGTAAAGTCCCTCTTACGACCGTCTTAAGGTTTGCCGACTGTTTCCCGAAACCATCGTAGCTTAAGAGCATCGTGAAAACACTCATAGATCTACGAGTGATCCAGAGTGCTCGTTACTGCCTAGAGAGCGTCGTAACGCATATGCCTCAGTGGAGTCACCAGCAGGATATGCAGGGGGATTACAACTAAGAATATAATGATCCAATTTACGTTACCATTCTTTATTGTATTTACTTGTGATGATTCAGATTTTAGCGTGCAAAATAGCCTTCATTGAATGGACATATAATGTTATTAAAACCGGATAAGAATAGCCTAGCCTACAAGTTATGAAAGGAGACGTTGCCAGAAAAGTTTGCCATTATCTTTTTGTGTGGCCTTTTATTTTTTATTAGGCTTATGAGGTAAAAACAGAGAAAGGAATATGTGATTATAGTCTGTTCTGCGTCAAAATCTAAGACTATAGGCTATGTTATTTAAGCCTACACATTTTCTCATTTTCTTATCAACCTACCTCTTTATTCAAACGTCTGCTTAAGTGACACGTCGAAACATATTGCACAGGCAGCACACCGTGCTCTCACAAGTAGGTTAGCAAAGAACTACGATGTAGGAGTAAGCTAGCCGAAGCCTAATATGTTACATATCTTCCAACAAACATGAAAACGGGGCAACAATCTAATATTAAATAATAAAAAGTATGTATACGTGTGGCATATGGCCTAGGCTAATTGGAATGCTTACATGCAGATGTCAAAGGTTTTCTATTTTCGTATTTATGTTAATTAGATCCAATGTTCAGACGGTGGCTTAGCTATGACGTGCAGTCACCTGACATCACCATCAAATTAGGGGATATTTCAGAACTTTTATCGTGGACAGCTCCCTAAAGAGCATCGTAAGAGCAGTGCACGCGCGTTCACGCTACGAGCATGTTCGGGAAACAGTCGGCAAATCCTAACGATCGATCTTAAGATGAATCGTAGAAATCCCTCGTAAGAGTGTCTATCCATCGTTATCGGGAAACGCACGGACCAGACAAAAATGTGTTATGTGGATAGGTCAGTGCGATAGATGTCCTTTGGACTCGAATCTAAAGAACGAGGTAGCCTACTCCTCAGCATCCTTTTAGTTTAGAAATGGACAGCAGGTGAATAAAGCGAATTGACAGAACATAATACAATAATGTGTTCACTTTTTGCCTCTTAGCTACCTAATGATTTTTGACTATCGTTTGAAGTAGAAGTAGACTATTGTTAGCTTCATGTTAACTATGGAGGACCACACATTACTTTAGTATAAACAAATACATGCAGAAATGCAAATAAGAATTGCAGATGGCAACACTAAGGACAGACATCTGGGCTACAACTACCAATGTTTGTGTATTAGAGACAATATAATTGTATGTCAAAAATATGCTCTTTTGCACAGCAGGGGTCTGTTGGGCATTTGTCTATTCCAGTTTAAATGCATTAGTCTCCTATTTATGAAGGTGTAATATAGTATGCATTTCATTGTGTGAATGTTCAGTGTATTTTGACCCGAAAACTGAAATTGAAAGTGGAGAAACTAGAGCCATATCTCCACCTAGTGGAAGACTGCAGTGCATGGCTTAGATAGGAAACGTTTCTATTTTATATGCTAATAAATCTCCTGCCTAATTATACAAAATTCAGTGAACACTGCCCCAAAAGACAATTATGTTTGTGTGATATGATTTCATGAGTCATTGTTTACATGCTGGAGATAGGTGGAAGAGTTGTGGGTATTCAGCTAAGGTTAACCGTTCTACCAGTGAGCAGAGTGTCCACTGGGCACGGGAAGGTCATGTCCCCCACGGTCAGTTCCTGGCAGCAGACACTCCGAGAGCAACTCGTTGACATCCTATACACACACATGCCAATAAAAACAAACAGATGAACATCTGCATACCTCACGAAACAGAATAATAGAAAAGGCTGGCTCCATTTTTCCTGTCGCTCCACTTGTCTTCCTAACCACAATAAGATTCTGGGCTCCAGTCACTGACAGCATACACACTGATGAAAATCTACATGTAGTATTCTGATAAGAAATATTTGTATCCAAAGCATCTCCTAAGTCAAAAAGATAATGTAATATGTTCAGGTGACCGTCTGTGCAGGTCGATGCTGTCCTTGAAACCAAGGAGTACTGCTGTCTTGATGTTCATGTCAGTGGACTCTCGGAGATGGACCTGTTCCATAAAGGTCAAAAAGGTCAAGAAAAAGGTAAGTCATACTGTACGCGTTTGTGACTGTTGGCATGTCTGTTCTCATGTTCTCAGAGTTGCCCTCAAACTCCTGGTTGTGTAGGGCGATATTGCCCTTAATCTGCCTCTGCTGCCTTAATTTTCATGTCAGTAGACCCTCAAAGGCGTACCAGTCCAGTCCTGTAACGGTACTACAAAGGGAAGATTAAGACAGAATGGAGAAAAAAGGAAGAGAGAAAGAGATGGGAAAGGGGGGAAAGAGTAGTAGAGAAGAGAAGTAATTGGAGAATTAGAAGAGGTCTTAAAATCCCTCTTGAGAGCGCCAAGACACCAAGACCATACCCAGTACATTGTTCCATTGAGAAGCCTCTATTGCCCACAACAGAGTAGTTTACAGTACATCAATCAAATCTTCTGGGTGGGCTTTATACTACAGACAGCTGAACAACGGTGCCTAGTCATTTACGTCATGTTAGCACGCTTCAGTTGATGTTGTGTATGAAAGAAAGAGTCCAATGGTGCTACCATATCTACTTGGCTGTCAAAATAGGGATTTCCTGATGATATCAAACATCCAAAAGAAGGTTATTTATGCATTCCCAACAATTCCTAGTAGTTTTTGCAGATATGAGAGCAGTAAGCTCACTTAACATCAGATGAGGAGTCAAACCAAAGATCCTTCATTACTGACAAGATAGAGCAACATAATGCATCCCTATGGAAGCAAAATTCGAACAGTTCCTGTCTGCTTAAAGATGTGTGTCGCAAAGACGTCATAGTGGGATATCGATCTCTGTCAGATTGGCAAGCTGTTCAGTTCAAATGTAACGTCACTTTCTAGGTCAATTTCTCCCCCCTCCCCTTTGCGAAAACAGAACGTGGAAATCGTCGAAGGTTTGCGTCTCTCGCTCCGCTTCAACCCTCTCTGGTCAAACCAAAAGTCCCATCATGGGTCATCTCTCAAAGACAGCCAACAGCATGCTGCCGTCCTCCTCCTTCCTGATGTCCAGAGGGCCATACTGTAGGAGGTGATCACAGTGGCCCTATACCAGTTAGTATAGTGAAATCAGGAATTGAAAACTATTTCAATCACTTTTAACTATTTTGTTGCTTTCAGTAACATCCCCTTACAATCCACTATCTGCCCATACCTTGAGTAGGCTATACTGCAAACCTGGTCTCCGTAGGCAACCAAGGCTCCAAACAAATTCCCGGTAGCCTGTCCCGATGCGAAACACTGTGGAGTTTCTCTGGGAGTACTGAAGGGAGGGGGTGAGCTACCTCTCTGGTGCGTTTAGTTTGATCCTTGATTAAAATATAACTGTATGCTAAGCCACCTCCAACAAAGGGAAGGGTATGTGTCCCCTTACCTCTGGGGTACGTGGCAAATAAACTAATTTCCCCAAAGGTTATGTTCCTTTAAGGTTACATGTGTTGAACTATGCAATATATGCATCACCATTGTTGTAAGGTTCTCATATACCCTCCTGTGGCAAAATTAGTTTTAATCATAGAGTTATGATGAGACAATTTAGGCAACAACCATCATAGATAATGATCAATGTGTAATCCCAAGAGACAATGTACAGCTATAACCAAAAAGACGTTATCAAGACCAGAGAATCAACCATTTACTCAAATGTCATTATATTACATAATTCATAATGTAGTAAAATCTGACATTATATTCACTGTGATGTATTGTTCTATGCAAGTCTTTCATGCTCAACATTCCCATACAGTTAATATCCAAATCGTTTGCGTAACTGCGTGACAGACGCCCTGGGTTTAAAAAAAAAAAGAATAATAATAACAAAGTAATTAGTTTAAAAAAAAAACAGTAGTCCTTTTTATGACTAGAGATACGATATGATCACAAAGAGTCCCGCTTTTCTTCTGTGAGCTGGGCTGATTGTGTCGCTCCTGGTGCAACAGTCTGTGGAGAGAGACTGTGGGAGTGTTTGGACCTCTTCCCCCTGAGCAGAGCCTCCTCTCCATTCTCGCCCTCCTCTCGCTCCAGCCTGCCTCTCTTCACAAAGTGCTCGATCCGGGACTCCAGACTCTCACAACGAGGCCTCTCCAGCAGGGGGCGGTAGTTGCGCTGCCTGGTGCCCTCCATCAGCCAGCACTGCAGAGGAGTGGGCGCCTCGCCTGAAACAAATGAGGGTTTTTTTAACTCCAGGAGGAACTATGTTGTTTTTGTATTGGCCTATCCCCTGAAATCATCATAGTCTAGTCATAGGCATTGGAAAATCATGGCCGTAATTAATGCAATGCATTAAAAAACAGGTTGTCAACAACAGTAGTAAGATATGCTTTGTGTATAGTACATGTTAAGAATTGTAGTGTACTAGGACCCACCAAAGCTCTCCAGGCCCTGAATCATGCCTCGCAGGACCTGGGTCTTGATTACAGCCTGTGTCCAGTGCTGGTGCAACGTGTTCAGGGCAAAGCCCACCTCCTCAGCCTCCCTCTTCCAGCTCAGGCCCTCAAAGTGGCAGTCATAGAGAACCAGAGGGTAATCCACTGCCATGCTAGAGAAGAAACAAACATATGCATGTCTTAACAGCAGAGTCCGTGATTCATTTTGCCGAGAGATGCTGTTGATATCGGAGCTCAACAGTGAAATTAAAAGTCACATTGTTTTTACTTTTAATAGCTCTGAACAGCTAGCAGACAGTGATGAAATTAGTGGAATTTGAGAAACTGCATTAAAAGACTCCACTTTTAAGACCAATAGGGATTAATCACACAAAGTACTCACGTACGGCTTCACATACTGTAAATATGAAATTCACTTCCGAACAACAAATAGCTGGTATCTTATTGTCACCTGTACTGGGGCTTTCTCGGATTCTTCTCCACGTCCAACAGTTGATCAATGACGTCGGGAGCTTCCAGCTTCTGTCCAATCAGCAGCAGAAGGGCCATCATGCACCGTACCTGTGGGCAGAATAGCTCACGCATTTAAAGAGCTGAGAGTCTATGGCTCTGGCCGAAGTCGGCAGAAATTGAGCGACAGCCAATGATATATTACACCCTTTCCTTCCAAGCTCCTTAAGCTAACATCTAGAGCAGTGATTCCCAACCTGGGGGCGCCAGAGGTTGTGAGGTTACCAAAATTATGTTTGCGCACATTAGGCCTAAATGCATAAAATCCCATTAACACACCCAGTTAGACAATCAAAACTCTCCAAATAAAAACATATTTTTGTTCCATTTTTGAATTCATGTAGCTATTTATTACCTCTGACATCTGACCTTGCGTAAGCAACCTTCGGGTCAAGCTAGGCTAGGCATTGGTAATTCATGCCCGGACCCCGATTGTTGGATAAAACAATGTCTTGTGTGTGTGTGTCTGTGTGCGGGTAGGGGGCCCTGGCTTGCCTTTGACACAGGCAAGGCCTTCAAGGAAAAAAGGTTGGAAAACACTAGGACCATGAAGACAAACTTTGCTGAGTTTCATTAAAAACAAATATACATCGGATTAGGATCTCAACTCTACTAGTCTGAGCTGCTTGTGACACAGGTAGACAAGACAAGTTTACCTCAAGTGTCAAATATGCTTGTAATTTGACTGATCAATTATCACAGCCAACAGTGAGAGCATTCATACAAGAGGTGTATTTGACCGGTACAGCAGTTAAAATATCAACAGTCTTTGACCAGAATCAAGGACCTGCACATATACGTTTCTATGGGACAAAACCCGTCACCACCCACCTGGTGGTACAGAAAGGCCAGCCCTTTGACCTCAAACACGTAGAGGTCGTAGGGGTCGGTTGAGACTGCTTGGCCAGGCTGGGTCGGCTGCACAGACGCAGACAGGATGGTCCTCTGGAACTGCAGCACTCCATTACCCACATCCATTTTACAAAGGTTTCTGAAGTCGTGAGTGCCCTCGTATCTGTATTATGGACCAGGGAAAACGTGCAAATATTATTTAATTTTTATAAAAACATAATTATTACTACACTATATATATATATATATATATATGTGTGTGTGTGTGTGTGTGTGTGTTATTTCCCCACATACCAACCATAGTGTCTGATAACACTGATCTATGAGAATTACCATAACAACTATACAATCCTGGCATTTACATTTTTCGCTGACATCCATCTACACCCACCGCTTCACAGCTACAGCCATGAGACTCACATCCAGGGAACCGCGCGGGAAATAGTATCGATAGGTTCTGGACTGGCAATCGAAGCGGGCACTGAACCCAATTTCAGCTGGTGCCCAGTCTAGTATTCGGATGTCCTGGGGTAGGACACGATTAAGCATCTTAACATACGGCACTTCCTCAGCATTTGGCTTATTCTTCGCACTGGCTCCATCACTAGTAGGAACAACTACTCCAAGACCTCCACAGAACTGGTTTGAGCGCAGGTCAATGGATATGACCTGCAGGGAGAAACAGTTAAGAGAAGATGTTGCAAACATCTCACTAAAATAGAAACGTTACTGGTAATACTATGGTCTACAAAATTGGTACAATTGTATCTATATGAGTATGTAGTACAGGTGTGTACAAGACGTTGTCATGCATGTAATGAATAAGGCTTTGATGAAACAATCAAACTTGTTTGAACTAACCTGTGAGAAAGCGCTCACTCCTTTATCGGTCCGGCCACAACGGTGGTAGTTGGAGCTCTGTCTGTCCTGGATCAGTTTAGTCTTCAGTAGGGCCTCGAACAGTCTGGCTTCAACGGTATTGTCTGTGTTTTCCTGCACGGCAAAGCCCTGATATTCCCAACCCAAATAAGCAAGCCGCATGGCGACGTGGCGTCTTGGATGGGCAGAGAAGTCAAACGGCCTCTCTTTCTTGCCCTTTTTCGCGCTCCTTCCATCTTCCTGACCCTCTGTGTCGGCTGTCACTTTAGGTTTACTGCCTCCATTCATTTTCTTGCTGGCTTGACTACCTGGGTCTGATATTTTCAACTCCGTTTTCAATCGCTCAACCTCGCTTTCCAACTCCTTAATTCTTGCCATCAAGTCCGCCGACATGGTGCTGACTCGAGCGACGACTGTATAAAGTATCGGATTATTTTGTAACGTTTTAAAAGTACTGTTAGTGATGTCTCTGCGGGCTATCCACTTTAACTTCGACAACATTAGCCAGTTAGCTTTCTTGGCTACCTAACCCGGCACTGTTGCTGTCACTAGAAGAAAAGAACACATAGGACAAACAAACACAAAAAGTTCACGTGAATCACTATTAAACCACATTCATCTTAAGCATTGCTATACACAAGAAAAAACACTAAAATGTAGACAACACACGCCTCTAACTCACTGCTTGTCTCGCACGCAAGTGATTCTTCTTATTCTTCTTTACCTATTTGGCAGATTGCATAGTTCAATTGTTGCATACCGCCACCTACAGGAGTGTAGAATGTTGCAGAAACCTTTGGCTACTCAGTCCAAATGGTGTAAAATAAATCTATAAATAATAGATAATAACAAAAATAAACACACAAAAAAACAGACAATAATATTTAATTGAATCAGTGTATTTAAGGAAAATAAATAAGTCTGTCTTTGCATCCCTTGTTCCCCAAGAATATCTTCAATATCACTGTCCATTTCTTGCCATATTTGTCTCTCACTGTACCTCATATCTAAATAAAACATTATCCACATCTTCCTGTGTTTGGCATTCTGTGCATAAACCAATACCTTTTCCTACCAGCTCAAGTGTTGAATTCAATCCTGTATATCCCAGTCTTAATATTGTGCACACTAGGCCTATTTCTTCTTCTCCTGTTTTGCATATTATTTTTCCTCCAATATTTTCCTCCAATATTTTCTTGTTATTTCACATTTCATTTGGAGCTTTCACTTTTCCTTCCCCTATTTTTCCGTATTACCTAGCCTTGCAGCTAATCTTTTTCGTTGCCTCTAATTTGAATTGACTTATCTTCTTCTTTCCTTTCACTTTTCCTCTCTGTCTTAAAATAATCTAGAGGTCTCGGAGCATTCACAAATATAGGTAGCCACTCTAGACTTATACATGCCGAAAACAACTGGAAAACTCAAAGACACTAAAGAACATTGACATACACACCTTCCAAATCGATACGACTGCTAACAGGAAATGTCTATGGAACCAAATAAACAATTAACTTGAGATAGGTACGAGATGGGATGGCCTGCCGTTTTGACATTCATACACTGTTTTGGGCTCGTACTTGATTGGTCGCCAGGTGGCGATGTCACACCATATGAAAGGTGATCGTCAGACGCTTTCATTATAAACCAGCCGATAAACTTGTGACAACCTTCTGATTGTGCCTTAACTGATATGAACAGACTTATTCAGCCTATATCAACCATAATACTGTCAATATTTACAAACCTTTTTTAAATTGCATGACCAATGCATGCATGACCAATGTTATGATCCAGGACAAGAGACACAGGCGCTGTCCACAAGCGAGGGTGCTGAAACGTGTTCGTCCAGGGCCATGGTCTACAGTACATAGCTTGTACAGACAAATGAAAACTCAATCATACATGCTTGTTTTTCAATGGTCTTTACCACAAAACTTCACCTTTTACTTAAAGAGGACCCTTTTGTGTGAATAGTTAGTCTATGTTTTTCCACAAAAAAAAAATCGTATGATTTACGCCTAATTTAGTTTGCTAAAGGAGAATACAATGACAACGAACACGATATGATCTTCATCATTGTTCACATTTGTTTTATCATGATAGGGGCCTCTCCATCCCTTCTTCGAGTGTTGCTGGAGTATAATAGCCCCAGCATAATGAATTTTCTGATTTCTTATTCATTGTTCACACATTTAGTTAAAACGTTACAAAAAGACTGTTTCACTGATATTTAAATATGCCATTGTCGTGTTTAAGTGTGTTTCGTTTTCTTACTAAAATATGATATTTCAGGAGATTAAACTGACTAGACTATAGACTATACACTATAGGAAATATGGCACAGTTACGTCTTGGCCCATCTACAAAAATGAAAAATTTAGACATCTTACACTATCATACCAAATCTGCTTGAATTTGTAATTCGTTCCCAGACCAAATGCACGACCTTCAAAAAGCACAAATAGGCTAATAATCCGTTAGCCTAATATACGAAAAAAATCCCTAGAAAAGGCTGTCCGACCCACGGACGTTGGAAAACATGACTCCTCATCTCATTGGAGAGGAGCTTTTCCTGCCTGAAATTAGCATAAAGGACGCAACTGGCAACCGACCCACTAGGGACCAAGCTGGCCATGCGTCACAGCCCCTCTGTGAATGGGGAAGAGGGGGAGAGAGAAAAATGAAACATGATATTGGCAACATCTACGAGCTAATTCCTGCCTATGGCAGCGTAAGCAGCTGTGATCTCAAAGAGACGCGTGGACGCGCCACAGGTGACGGAGAACCTCCTAAAACGCCCGCGCCCTGTATCGCCAACGGAGAAGCGTCCGAGGGAAAACTTCCCAGGAATAACGACAGGCTCGGGGCCCCGAATCGAAGAGCAACGCGCGTGATTCCACGACGTCACCTCTCAAAACCATGAAGAGACTGTTGACGTTAAGGACCAAACGTGACGAGGACAAGGCGATCGGAAAGTCGCTGGTGAAGTAGCTGGATGCAACGGGGACACAGCGGGGCGAAAAAGTTATTGTCTTTCCCCACCCGAGTGACTAAAAGAGACAACAAAGAAACAAACGTCAATGTTCAAACTATGCTCTCTTTGTACTGACACACCAAGGTAGGAACCATCAATTCCCGTGTCGCTGCACATAAAAATATAGAACCATGGAATCGGAAGGATCTACGGGACTGGCGAAGTCTGCCGCTGTAAAACTGTCTGAGATGGGAGAAAGAACTAAACAATTAGGTACCGCTATGCAAGACCCAAACCGACAGAGACGGATTATTTTAGTGATTGTGTGTGTGGCGCTTTTGTTAGACAATATGCTCTATATGGTTATTGTGCCAATCATTCCAGAATACTTGGCGGAACTGGAAAGTGAGCAGGAACATGCTTATAAAGCTTCTCATGTGAATTCATCTACATACAAAAGCAACAAAGACAATTTAGATGTCCAAATTGGAGTTTTGTTTGCATCCAAGGCTATCATTCAGCTGCTTGTCAACCCTTTTACCGGAACTTTCATAGATCGGGTGGGATACGACATTCCACTTTTAATCGGACTCACTATCATGTTCCTCTCCACCTGCGTATTTGCGTTTGCCGAAAACTACGGGACCCTGTTCTTTGCGCGCAGTCTACAGGGACTCGGCTCGGCTTTTGCCGACACCTCTGGAATCGCAATGATTGCGGACAAGTACACTGAGGAAGCGGAGCGAAGTCGCGCTTTGGGCATCGCCCTGGCGTTCATCTCGTTCGGGAGTCTGGTTGCACCTCCCTTCGGCGGCGTCCTGTACCAGTTTGCCGGTAAACGAGTGCCCTTCATAGTGCTCGCTTGTGTCTGCCTGGCCGACGGCTTCCTGCTTTTAACTGTGATAAAGCCTTTCACGAACAGGACTCGAGAGAATATGCCCGTGGGCACCCCGATCTACCGACTGATGATTGACCCGTACATAGTCGTGGTGGCGGGCGCCCTGACCGTGTGCAACATCCCCCTGGCCTTTTTAGAGCCGACCATCGCCAACTGGATGACCACCACCATGCACGCCAGCGAGTCCGAGGTGGGAATGACTTGGCTCCCAGCTTTTTTCCCCCACGTCCTCGGGGTGTATATCACTGTCAAATTAGCAGCCAAGTACCCCAACTTGCAGTGGTTCTACGGCGCTCTTGGTATGGTCATCATAGGAGCAAGCTCCTGCGTCGTGCCAGCGTGCAAAACTTTTGGCCAGCTCATGCTCCCCTTGTGCGGCATCTGTTTCGGCATCGCCCTGGTGGACACCGCGCTCCTGCCCACTCTTGCCTTCCTCGTCGATGTGCGGCACGTCTCCGTGTACGGCAGCGTGTACGCCATCGCTGATATATCTTACTCGGTCGCGTACGCGATGGGGCCCATCGTGGCCGGCCAGATTGTGCACAATATGGGCTTCGTGCAGCTGAACTTGGGCATGGGACTGGTGAATGTGCTTTACGCGCCAACTCTGCTCTTTCTCCGCCACGTGTGTCAGATGAAGCCGTCCTACTCCGAGAGAAACGTCCTGCTCGAAGAGGGGCCACAGGGACTCTACGACACCATAAAGATGGAGGAGAGGAAGAGTAAAAAGAAGGGCTTAAGCTCCGCCGGTAACTGCGTCCCCATCGATGAAAACGGACTGGACGCCTTTAGAGAACACGGGTCATATTCAGAGGAATCATCTGGTCCAGAATACAGTTAGAAATAATAATAATTAAAAAAAAGGTCGTAGTTAGTCACATTTTTTTTAGAGATTTTGTTTATTTTATTAACTAGAATATATTTTACTTAAGTTATGTGCAATATATAATTACCAAATAATGATTGTCTTATGCGTTTCGAATATGGGCTTCTTAGTTGATCATGATGCTATCATTACAGCTTAAATGACCAAGTCTATGGTGAAACGCTTCCTCCTATCATTGGTATTGTGAAAGGTCTATATTCGACTTTGTGCACATGTACTGTATTGTAAAAAGGTAAATAGAAACATGTATGTAAAATAATATATTAAAACTTCAGACACGAAATCATGAAAACCAAATATTGTACTTTATATTTCCAGGTGAACACACATATTTGTTTACAACCATATTATCGTTATCATGACACTTCATTGCAAGTTTTCAATCACTGTATTAATTTGGAGTGACTATTATCTTCTAGTTTGAACTGTTAAATCACATGTCTACCACAAATAGCCCTACTTGTTGTAAATATGTAGGTATCTGTAAATTCAACTATGCCTATGTGGACTAGTGTAAAATGGAATGTGTGTGTTTTGTGATTCAGGTAGAACCTACTGTATGTAATGTCAGAGGAGAGAATGAACTAAAACGTGCTGAAATATGTTGGTTGAATAAACCTTTAATCCAACTGGTGTTATCCTTTTTGTTCATATTATTCACTCACTGAGGAAAACAACGAAACGAAACTTAGATTCTTAGATTTCAGGTGTAGCTATTTATATATTTATAATTAAAAATAGTGCACCTTAGTAAGTTGTTTTGATTTTCGATTAAGCTAGTTTGATCTGGAGGATAGGATCCTCAAATAAGTTGGAGCCTGACCTCTTGCTATAAGAATGATTTTTCAAGTTCAGAATGTTAAAGGACGAACATATCAAATGACACAGAAAGCTACGAGTAACATGCAGGCCATCGGCTGATACTGAAAAAAAAGTTGATCGTTCTTCCATCATCCAGTTCATTACCATATGAGAAATAAACACATTCAGATCTTCACATAATTAAACACTTAAAAATGAGGAGAGAGAGAGAGAGAGAGAGAGAGAGAGAGAGAGAGAGAGAGAGAGAGAGAGAGCGCAGCGGGCCCCTAATTGAAAATGGCCCGATGTGTGAAGATAATACGGGTAGAACATGTTGATCATTTTCTGATTATGCTTCCAAAAACAGTGAAACCGTAATAAACTCTAGTCTGCTGTGGGGAACAACTCAGCCACCCCTTCTCCTCCCCACCCCAAACCTTGTCCCTAACTTCACATCCCAGAAGAAGTGACTTACTGGGCTATACTTGCAGCCACTTTTGCTCGCCTCATCCATAATATCCTTTGCATAGGTGGGCAGGGAGGGAGGAAAGCTGTCACATAAATATGCTTCCGCGAATAGTTTTCGATGGGAGGAGTTTGTGGCCCGCGGGCGTAGGTAGACGCAAGCACCTTCAGCACGTTTCACTTGCTCAGTAAGAAAACCGTCCAAGACACCGACGGCTGGATGACGCGGTGACTGGGAACGTCGGTGGCGCTCACTCGCATCTGGGAGCATCGTAGAACCGGATCAGGCGTCGGCGAAGAGGGATGGAGAGGACTCTGTCAATGTGTTCGTCCTACTGAGCGGAATTACTTTCCAGGTAATCCCCAAAGTTTGTTTATATTATTGTATACGGAATCGGGTTGAAAACCAGGTCTGTTTGTACATTAGGTAGAAGTTCACTTCTAAAGTAGCTTTTAAAAAAAATCTAACGTCGTTGAACTTTTCAGAATAAGAGCCGGGATGTTTCATAGAATTGCCATGCTACTCGGCTATTTTGCCCGCAAGTTTTCAGCAACTCCAAAAAGAGGTGTCCAGATGTGATGTAAACACTTGTGTTTTAACGAAGTATTGACCAGCCTGTAGCCTATGCGTTTAACAAGTAAATTTGATTATTGCAAGCCTGACATTTTTTATTGTTGATTGTTCTGGAAGGACTCAGGTTGTCCTGCTAAACTGACGGGAGTCTGCATCTTCACCCGACCAAAGACAAGAATGCCTATCTTGGAGAAACAACTGTCCCAAGGCCGCAAGGACAGCGCTGTAAGTTTGCAGCCAATAGCAGTTTTGTTTTTGGTTAGCCTGCTTGTTTATTATTATTATTATTATTATTATGATTATTAATAATAATAATAATAATAATAATAATATTGTTATTGGTTTTTGTACTAGGTAAAACGACCTTAGGGACATGAACAGATATAATTCAAAATTGATGCAATAGACTGAGATTACGACTATAAGGGAAAGACAAGAGTTTCGGCAGCACTGAGAGATGGGTTTGTCCATATCTATGGAAATGACGTGCATGTTGCGACCACTAGGGGCGAATGCTTTCAGCACGCTGGACAGTCGAAGAATTAGACGGCAAACAGCTGTTGTCTCCGCCCGATGGAATGTGAATGTTTCTCATGATGAAACATAGCAAAGGGTTTGTTTCCATGGACATTTAAAGAAAACACAGGGGGTCAGTCGCATGCCTTAAGAAGGGAGACTCGTAAAAGTATGGAAGTGAAATACAAGAACAAGGAAAATGCTGTTCGTCATACACACGTAGGCTATACAAGTCGTATACCTCACGGAATACCCCTAAACTAGGCTACTGATTGTGGGTGTGTCCCGAAAATGGAAATAATTAAAGAAAAATAGGTATTTTGTAAGACCTTGATGAATTTGGCCGATTTAAACATCTTGCAATTTTGGACCCTGAGAATGAGCTGTCAGTTCAGTGAGTGAATGAAACAGCATAAAAGGTAGCCTATGTCGTCCTTCAGTAAAATTATACAGTAATCAAATTTCAAACCGATGTGACTTAGGCTATCATTCAGTGCCCTATGTTGAGTAAAGTTGTTGATGCAAAAATTGACAGTAAATCAAAACAATGATACGATGACAATTAGGCTATTCTATTCTTTCATTGTTGAATTATGCATATTGCGCTGGGCTAAGTTCTCTAGTTGCGGACTGTTTACTAGTCACTGAGGGGCTATTTTTGAAGCCTCGTCATTAGCATGTTACCCAAGGACATAAGAGTTAAGGAAGAGGAAAAATGTCTTTCCCACAAGGGTTTCCAATCAGTGCATGTCTCCAAGCAATTCTCAATTAATTATGTATGGTGCTCTCTGTGAATACAAGCTCAAACGGAGAGAGGAAAAAACTTCAGAAAGATTTAAATTTTTAACAATTAAAACCCTTCTGGCTCATGAATAAACGCTGTAAGGCAATCTAATGAAAAATAAGTTGGTATATAACAACGTTCAAACGAAAGAATGTATGTGTTCTAACGGAAGTGCTGTTTCTACACGTACAGGCCTTGCCCAAGGTTCCGGTCCCCTCTCTACACCAGACGCTGAATATGTACTTGCGGTGTATGAGGCACCTGGTGCCGGATCAGAAGTTCCGGGACACACAAGCCATCGTGGAGAAGTTCGGAAAAGCTGGAGGCATTGGCGAGATACTCCAGAGAAAACTGCAAGAGCGCAGGGATCGAACTGAAAACTGGGTACATTACTCCATACAACCACACGTTACATGATTGGACAGGGAGTTTTTGTTTACTAGGTTTCTTCTTTTGGTAATAAATGCTCGTTAATAATTCAGTGATATAGCCTACATTTGTTTTATTTGAACGGTAGCGATAGGCTATGGGTTTGTTTGGGAAAAAACAAACCCTCTGAGAAGGTGACGCAGGAGAGGATGAGTTGAATGAAAGAGTGTAAACAGTGTATCCAGACCTATCACATGAGCCATTCACCATCGGGGGGTTCAATCCAAACTGCCGCACGAAGCTAATGGATTTCAGATCCCCGATATCTATCATACTCCCCGCCACACAACCGCCTCCCCGCCTCCCGTCCCCTCTTCTCCGTACCTGACAAACGCTGGGCCGCCCTGTATTGATGACCAGTCTCGCTCTATTGCGCAGAACACCGTCCGTCGTCAAAGTAACTGATCGGACTCTGAAGATGGACTGGGGTTAACAAAGGGCACACGGAGCAAGAGCCCGCTGACGCACACAGTGTCCGAGACTTAGACAAATGAGTTTCTCTGTGTTTTTTTTTTTTTTTAAAGCCTATAGTAAGTCCAACCCAACGACGTGTCACAGATGAAACCTGTTCTCAGGGAAGAACATTCTTCCCTCACTGGATGATGACTGGTAACAGAATAGCCAAAGAGCTCACGAGAGTTATGCAGAGAAACGGCCATTAGAGAGTTATTGTTCATAGGCTTAATCTATAAAGATAGAAAAAATACATATTTGTCATCTGAGTGAAATATGTAGTGATTTCACTTCCATTGACAATCCTTGGATTCTGCTGTAATATAGCCACCTGTTACGTAAGGTACTAAATACAAATATCTGATGATATATCACTTTGGGTTGCACTTTGGGTGCATACAAAGTGTGCTATACTGTACTTACTTGCTATACAATTCTAAAATGAGCAGGATTAAGGGACAGGCAAGGAATATCTTCACCCATAAAGATGAACCAATCTTTACATATCTTTGCAATTATGATATTAAAACATAAATTGTGTATTTTTCTTATGTTTACAAAGTCAGAAGTTGTAGAAACCTCATCTCACTACTGTTTCACTATACATGTAGGCTACAATCACACATTAACTCTTGAATCTTGAAAACACTTCATGTCTGTGTTTCAGGTGTATGACTATTGGCTCCATGATATGTACTTGAACAGCCGATTAGCACTGCCAGTAAACTCCAGCCCTGTCATGGTCCTCCCCAAACAGTCCTTTACAGACAGAAAGGACTCGCTCAGGTATGTACCACACTGACAGTGTGTTTCTTTGATCTGATTAGTTCAGTGAGCTCTGCCAGGTTATCACATGTAAACAGTCCATCAGTAATGACTTTACAATCTAAAGCTGATGATGCATCAGGCACCTTTTTGAGCAACATTATTGGGCAATGTTTCTTGTATATTTGTTCTGGCATGCTACCATGGATATTGTTTTTTAACCATGGATGATTACGTTTCTGGAGAACCTTAATCATCAGCAGGCAAATTTTCATGATCATCCAACCAGAACACACTGGGCAAATAATTTCCCCATGTATCATCACCTTAAGCGCCATGTGGCAGAAATGGAAGCTTCACTGTTATTGCAGTGCTGTAGTCAAATGATCTGCTCAAGAGGACAGGGAAATCTGGATGAATGTATACACCCCATTCAACTGTTCATATCAAACAGAATGTGTTGAGAGTAAATATTTGAAGCAAATTAAATATTGAAAAGCAATCCCTGCAATCCACCTCAAAAACAAAATACCAGTCACCCGATTCACTGTTCTTACAGGACAACACCTTTGTAGATCACACACGCTCAGGCCAGTGGCTGATGGCTGTATTTCTGTTGAGAGAATAAAGAATTACATTTTGGTGTTGAAAAAGCCACCCAAATGTAAAAATCAGTTTGCCTTTTTGAATCTGCCCTGTTTTCTTTGAAAAAGTTGCTCAAATACAGTAAATTCTCAGTTTGATGGACCTATAGCGAGGGCTTTGCCTTGTGTTGGCATGATGGCATCATTGGTGTCTTTCTATCCTCTTGATGAGGAAGCGGTCTCTCATCTGCTTCAGTGAAGTCGTCCAACAACATGCTATTTGGATCCTGTCATCTACTCTTCTACAGTCTATCACACCGCTGTTCTATTGGCAGTCACACATGCATCTAACACATCACTCCATTCTGGAATAGTTCCTTCTTCTTTTAAACAGGCAAGGGTTACACCTTTGCTAAAGAAAAGTACACTTAAAGGGGAAATCTGCTGTTAAATGGGTTTTAGATACATGTATGTCAAGTCTGACCATAAGCTATGTGTGTTGTGCATGGGGAACCAACTTCTTTCCCCATGCGTGACACCCCTCACCCCCTTTTTGAATGCTCACGCACACATTCTTCCATCTGTCAACAACATGAAATGTCGACCAGCCAGAAATATAGGTCAAATTCAAGACTCTTTTCCTCGGTGGTTCCTTGTTGGTCGAATGAGTTGCTCAGTGCTCTCCATTCTTGTGATAGTTTCGGGCAGGGGTGGACTGGCAATCTGTGCATTCAGGAGAAGTCCACAACAGCCGTCCATTTGATGGTTGCATGCCTGGCTCAGTGCCCCATCGGCCAAGTAGGGCTACTGTCTAGCTCTCCACATAAATACGCATCACTCAGGCTTCATCAAAGCTATCAGTTGTCATCCAAATAAAGTAAACATTTTCACCATTACGTTTTCAATGATACAAGATAGGATGATGCAGTTGATGTTCTGTATGTGTTGAGATCAAACTCCCAGTACAGTTGCTTATAGTCAGTTGAATAAATAAAACAACATGTGTAGGTTTTTATAGGCTGTATTGTAATATGCTGTAATCAATGCATGTGATATATTTTTAAGTTCATTTATGAATTAGTTTCCACAAAATTGACCAGAAGTCACGGTCGGTTTTAGCCTTTTACCTTTTCATGGGATGGTAGAAATTTCGATGGGCAACATAGCAAAGCAGTCAAATTGGATAAAAATTTACATAAACACAAAACACAAACACAGAAAAATCTAAACTAGTTTGAGTTGCTGCAGCCAACAGCCAGGGACAGGCAGCATTTCTAATACATGCATTTAAAATAAGTATTTTAGAGTAGTTGTCATTTGTATTTTATTTTGTTGAAGAAAATGGCTTGCAAGATGCAAGATGAGTAACGTACATGTACACTCCAGGGACCTGAACCTCTTCCCTGAGGGCAGCATGCTGAACAAGTGATGGTTTGGGTGATGGTGGTCTTTTATGGTCACCCTGGCTCTGGACCTGGAGCTGGCGATGGAGTCCAGGAAGGGGAGTGGACAGCTAGTCAACTTCTCAGCCGTTCTGATGACCCTCTGTGATCTCTTCCGATTGGCCACTGAACAGCCAGCGTGCCACTCAGTGATAGCGCGTGCCAACATACTCTGAACTGTGGCTCGGTAGAAGGAGATCAGCAGGTCGGTCTGCAGCCTAATTCCATCTCAGGACCCTCAGGAAATAGAGGCACTGCTGGGCGACAGGTCCTCGGAGATGTGGGTCCCAAGGAACTTGAGAGAGGACACCCTCTCCACATGGTCACCTTTTTATGCAGAGAGGAGGAGGGTCGGCTTTGCTCCTGCAAAAGTCTATGACCACCTCCTTGGTCTTTTTGGTGTTGTTGTCACACCACTCTGTAAGTCGCCGGACCTCGTCTCTGTAGTCTGTCATCATCCTTGGGGATGAGCCCTATGAGAGTGGTGTCATCTGCATGTAATGATGGTGTTGCAGGGGTGTGTGGGAGTGCAGTCAGAGGTGTAGACGGTGAGCAGGAGGGGGTCAGCACACGGCCCTGTGGAGAGCCAGTGCAGAGCGTCAGGGTGGACGAACCCCTGTGACCAATCCTGACAGACTGCGGGCACTCGGTGAGGAAGTCTTTGATCCAAACGCACGTGGCGGGGGAGGGAGGGGGTGGGGGGGTCCAGGTTGGCAAGCTTGGTTATGAGGATGTCCGGAATTATGGTATTGAAGGCCGAGCTGAAGTCGATGAAGAGCATTACTGATGTCCCAGGATTCTCCAGGTGGTGCAGGTGGTGCAGGGCAGTGTGAAGGGCAGTGGAGATGGCGTCCTCAGTTGACCTGCTTGTCTTGTAGGCAAACTGGTGGGGGTTGAATCTGGAGGGGCAGCAGCCCTTGATGTGTTTCAGGACCAGCTTCTCAAAGCATTTGGCCACCACAGGTGTTAGAGCAATGGGTCTAATAGTCATTGAGACTACTGATGGTGGTGGACTTAGGGATGGAGACTATTGTCGCCGATTTCAGGCAGTGTGGGACAGTGACTTGAGACAAGGAAAGGTTGAATAATTGTGTGAACACAGTAGACAGCTGGCATAGAACCTATAACAATCCATGGAGCGTCCAATGATCGGGAGTCTGGCAGTTGTATCCAATGTTGTACAATTCCAGTTGGCTGTAGGCCTATGTAAGTTCTGCTTTACAATAGTCCGTAAGATAGCTCGAAAACATAAAGAAAAGAGCACCTGTGTGGAGAGCTTAGAACCATTGCGACCAAGCGCGCCATTACACTCAGAACCAACTCATCTATACCCAAGCTGGGCTTTCTTTTTACTTCTTGACGTTTGGGTGGGCCCATGCCTAGAGCCAGTCCTGCCAGAAGTCAACATTTAAGGGGATATTTTTAAAAATGTTCTTCACAGGGGACCATGTCCCCAACCCCCTAGCATTTCTGAGGCCCAAAAGTATTTTATGCCATGGGACCCAGATTGTCCAGCAGCACCCAGTCAATAATTAGCATTTTTTGTAAAACGTGACCACCTCTTTTGAATGTGATACCTTGATTGGTATACCTTGACAGATCATATCGGTTCAACATGCACTTAGTTTATTAAGCATTGAAATTGTTGTTTATTATTGCTATCCTCCTTAAGTACTACGAACTTGTAAATTGTTTACTGTTAATTGTTTAACTATTGTATTGTTATTTGTTACAATATAGATTGTTATGCTGTGCAATACATTGCACATCTGACATTTTGAGACTAGATCAAAGATCTGGTTCTGAGTCACAGTTACTGCCTTGACCGGCGAGTTCAGTATACGCACATGCCTGGCCCAGTTGAAGCAGTTGAGCTGATTCACACCAAGGACAATACCCCGCGCCGGGCTTTAAATCTCGGCCGCTTATTAAAAGGCTTGTGGTCTGTTAGAGGCACACAGGAGTTCAGCCGGGCGACTGTAACTCACCATTAGCTTTTGTCAGCCCATGGCTCACTAAGTGAATGTTTCCAGGGCATGGGAGAGACGGAAGGAGGGAGGGAGAGAGGGATGGAGGGAGGGAGTGGGGTTAGGGTGATAGAGCGAGAGAGAGAAAGAAAGGGATGGAGGGTGGGAGAGGGATGGAGGGAGGTTGGAGGGAGGCTGGTTGGCGGGGCACTGACACAGGCTTTTATTTGATGGGGTGCGACAGCACTAAGCATCCCTGAGAGACTGCTGGAAAAGCTGAGCAGCCACAGGCTCTCTCACTTCATTCGCTCTCTCCCTCTCTCTCTTTTCTCTTTTTTTCCTGTCCTCATCTCTTCCTTTCTTGCTCCCCAGCCCTTTCACTCTCTCACTTTCTCTGTCTCATTTTTGTCCTCTCTCTGTCTGTCACTCTGTTTCTTTTCCTCTTTCCTTTGGTCTCTACTCTCTCTCTCTCTCTCTGTTTGTGTTCCTATGTATCTTGCTCTCTTACTATCCCTCTCTCACTGCCTCTTTCTATCATTCTCTTTCTCCTATCTCCTTTTCTTTCTCCCACTGTCAGTCTTGCTTTCCCCCGCTTCCTCTCCCCCTTCTCTGCTCTCTCTCTCTCTCTCTCTCTGTTATTGATCTACCTTTGAACACAACAGGCCTGAGACAAATGACACAAACCATAAGACTTGACTTGTGTCTGTGCTCTTTTTCTCCTCCCATCCACTCCCTCCATCTCTCATCTCTCTCTCTCACTCTCTCTCTCATACACACACACACACACACACACACACACAAAAACATGAGCATGTGCACACATACACACACACAAAGATGAGTGTGTGTACACACACACATAAGTGCAGATACTCACAAGCACACACAAAGACAGTGAGGGAGATAGAGCAGGAGGGAAACACGCCCAGCTCCTGTGTAGCCTGGTAATCCAACAATAATGTGATTACCAGACCTCGATTGGACAACATAGGAGGGTGGAGTGTGTACTGTATTACAGTGTGAGAGTGTGCATGTTTTATGCCTTTACAAGAAGAATGAGATACATACAAGATATTTTTACAGGAAACAAACAAAAGGATGTACAAGCTTAGAAAAGAACACATTTGTTCATGAAGCGTTAGTTGTTGTTTAAAAAATAGGTAAAAAATACAGCTGTATATAACTATTATATTACTGAACTGAGATAAAATAGTTTCATGATGACATGAATGGATGAATATATGAATGAAGGAATTCTGTAGACTGCACTTGCAACGCACTTGCCACACACTTTATCCTGTGTTAAACACTCTCCACATGGTTGATACATCATCTATACACTATGAAATCACTTTCTCTCACTAAACAGAGCAACACATTGATTTTGTTCATAGCCAGGTGAGCTACACTCAGTTTGTTCCTCTCCTTTCTGATTTACAGATTCGCTGCTCGCCTTGTTGCAGGAGTTCTGGAGTATAAGGCCATGCTCGACACGTAAGTTCCCGTCCTGCACGTTTCCCATATGGACTGTGGATCAGGGGAGGAGTGGGACATATATTACTATGTGTTGCCCTCCTCTTTTTGTAGGTAATTACAGAAAATGTACTATGCGGCTTTTCACAATGCTAGTAGACCACTCTATTGACTTGAATGGGATTTTCCAACATTTTATGGTCTATCTATGCTGAAACATAATTACCGCTGACAATGGCAATGGGTTTTGTCTTTTAATTTCACTTTACAAGTAGTTTGTTCACTTCTTGCAATGGAACTTAATTCAGAAGTGAAAGCAGTGTTTTCTCTAATGTTTGATTCAAGTTCAGCAGGTGTTGCAAACGCAAGCATCAAAGCCACACTTTGCTTGGCTCCATTTTTTACCATTTGAGATTTGACAAGTTCAGTTCTGTCAGGTCTATTAAGTCAAGAACAACACAACAACACACAAGACAATAAACTAGAGAAGCACTCAGAGAGCGCAGACCTCCGCTTGCATTGTTCTTCCTAGGTTAGGTTGACTCACATTTGAACCTAAACTATTCAGATCGCCACCACGTGGCCATACCATGCCATTACACCACCAAGCTAAATACATAAACGCCCCCGGAATCCCGACGGAATTACGGATCATTCCCAAAATGTAATCGTTTCTTCCTTGGGTCATTACTTTTTGAGTTATCTTGCTAACAAACAGACAGACAGACAGACAGACAAACAGACAGACAGACAGACACGACAGACAAACGCCGGTCCCCGATGAAAACATACCTCCTTGGCAGAGGTAAAAAATCTTTAGGAAATGTTATTGAATATATTACGAATTAAATTTGCCGGTATGGCTCTGTTCAGAGGAGTCCCCAGACCTTTCATGAGCACCATGAAAGAGCAGAGAGTCGGGGACAGCAGCAGCATTAGGGGGTGCTCACACAGTTTAAGACTGGACGAGCTAAACTATTTCTCATATTAACAGAGCGGCAACTATTACACAAAATGCCTATGCAAGCAGTCAGGAACAACTAAAGCAGCTTAAAATGTTTGGATGTAGCCACTTTGAAGTGAGGGGAGTTGACCAGCTGATAAACTGACATCCATGGCTACTTGGCCTGGAGTACATCTCTGAGACAGTATTTAGGAGTAGCAGACGTCAGCATCGGTCATCGGTCATCGGTCATCTTCATGACGTGAAGGAGGGCCTTTACAGATCCTGAGTACATGTCGCACATTTGTAACTACCAACTGCCAATTGTGCATTATAGTTGTATTTTGCGTCGTGTTAAACAGCCTTTGTCGTTGATTGGACACTGTGGGAAAACCCCTGCCTACAGCACACGGAACCGCTCTAGTCTAATGCTCGAGTCTAATGCTGGACTACATAACCTGGAGAAAGTTTTGCATATGACAAAGATCACACATCTCACATTGGCTCAGTGATCCAGGGTTCACAGGTAGTGCAAGTTCATACCCACTGTTCTCACAGTATATATGGAACATGGCTTTCAATTAGCCAATCTGCTTGATGTAATATATGCATACATGCTGTATTTGCATACTGTATGTGCATACTGCATTTGCCTGTGGCTCAGTGTACTGTATATGTGATGATTCAGATGGGAAATCCCCTGAGATGCCTGAGGGCTCGCTGTGTTGTGTATCGCTTTGAAAAGACATGGCACATATGTTCTTATAGCTGAACTCATCAGAGCATGACTGTGTGTTCAAGTTCACACCAGTATTAGATATCGGTCATCATCTCATTCTCACGCCAGCTGAAACCATGGCAAGGTTTCTGTGGGTCAGTGGCATGCAGCTGCATAAATAATGGCAGAATCTTAATTTCGGTATGAGAATGCTACAGTATGTAAGGTAATGAGAATAGAACTAGTACTGGATGTTAACAAAAATGTAGGCCTAGTTTGTGAACAAAAGCACTCACAGATTTAATTGTAAAGGTGAACTGATCACTTAAACGAATAAATATAAAATGTGTACATTTCATGTATATACTGTAAATGTGTTCATATTTTTCATGTAATGATATGTATATTATTTTATGTGTAAGAGTGTGAAAAAATGTAAATGTAACCATATATGTAAATGAATGTACACAAATGTAAACATAAACAAACCTTATGGTTCACTCAGTTGTGTTGTGTGCTGGTGTCCCCCAGAGGGGCTCTGCCTGCGGAGAAGGCCCGTGGCCAGCTGAGTCCCGGGGTGCAGTGGGACTCGCTCTGCATGGAGCAGTACTCCCGCGTCTTCAACTGCTACCGCCGGCCCGGCCTCAAACAGGACACGCAGCTCAACTACCGGACCAGCGCCGGAGCCCAGCCGGAATACATCATAGTGGCCTGCAAGAACCAGGTCAGACACAGCCACTGAGTATGGTCAACACTAGTGTTTCATGTAAAGATGGGGATCTGCCATTGACATACACAACATACTATGCATGGTTAACTCAAAAGCACATTAAAGTTGTCAACAAGAGCCAGGTCAGACACAGTTTCATATAAAGACTAGTTAACGCTAGTTTCAAGGGGACAGGTTAGGGTTAGAGATGGTAAAAGTACACACTTTCCATACTCAAGTAGAAGTACACTAGTCAAGTAGTTCAGATACTTCTTCAGAAACTGTTCATGGTGGTTGGCTGCTCAATGCCTGTAGCAATCCTGTATCTTTTACAAAAAAAATGTATGTACGGGTGGTAATTGATAGCGTGCATTGATAATAAGCTAATTTTCATTCATTGTTGACCTGAAGGTTCAGGCTGGTATCCTGGGACCTGATGAACACGCCACTAAAAAGCACAAATGAGTGGCAAGTTGCAGTCGTGAGGACAGGTGAAGTGCAGGCAGCCATGAGAAGGAGTGATGCATGAAATGATCTATGTTGCTGATGTCTGGGTTATACAAAGCTACAGTACAACAACACAATCATTGTGTTTCCTTAATTAATGACCAACAGTGTAGTTCATGCATCAAAAATAGTTTTGCCATATAGTTACCTATAGGCCTAGGAATATTGGCAAACATTGTGTGGCATTGCTCTCTAATAGAAAAATATTTTGTTTCGTAGAAAATGAAAATGGAGCAGTGAAACATTTTAGACAGACCATAGCATGTGGAAAAGAGCAAATATATTCCTGTGCTTGTAAAATATGCCTGTACAGTAGGCACTGGATAGAATAGGTCTGTATAAACACACTGGGGTTTTTTTCAGCTCTCTGTTGCATCAAATTCCGGTTAATCCTCCACATCTGAGAGCATGCCAGAACACCATGCACGTCACCTATTAGGACTTTGAGAAAAACACACACACTCACATAGACACTCACACACAAATCAACAGACAGACACACACACAACACACACTTACTCACATTCAGACACACATATAGAGACTCACTCAAAGACACACTCACATACGCACACACACACACACACACACACACACACACACACAGACGCACACACACACACACACGCACGCACGCACACACACACACCCATACCTGGAAATGATTTCTGAGGGAAATCTCCCCACAGCCTGGTGAGTCCTTGCCTGTGTGGTAAAGCTACAGGGCCGGGGCAGCTAACCACATTACAGCTGATTGGATCTGCCACTTTGTCTGAGAGTCCACCGCGAGCAAAAATAGCCCTGGCACACTTCAACCTGCCCACCACCCCCGCCCCAGCCCCCATCTCCAAAACACACTCGACGACTCTCTCCTGCAACTCCGCGCTCACAGGCTGGCCACAGAAAGGCCAATAAGTGACCCACTTATTACGCTTAATTATGAGCTTTCAATCAGGAAAAAGGGCAGTTTAGCCCAAATTAGTGCATCCTGGAGCCCACCGATTGGCTGAAGAGGAAGCCACAAAGCCACAAATTGATTGGTGTTGTTGAGATGTCCTGTCACGACATCAAGTGGCTGGATGATGAAAATAGATTTTAGGGACCTATCATTGTGCTGATGTTAAGCACTGTTATTATTTATTGCTTATGCTATCTTGATTTCGCTGTTATGATTCCTTTTCAAATAAGTTTGGATCAAACAGCTCCACTATATAACAGACTGTACATGTCATATGACATCACATGGTTGGATGATGACTAGATTTTAGAGACCCGTCGATACAAATCAACAGATTTTGGAGACCTACCATTGTAATGTTGTCAAAGGCTATGACTATGTCTTGCTTATTATGATGATGTTGATTGGGCTTTTATGATTTGTTTTCAAATGATTTTGGATCCAACAGATGCACCTTATTACTTCCTCCACCTTGCACCTTTCCCCTCACCTGGCACCTTTCCCCTCACCTGGCACCTTTTCCTCCTCAGTTCTTCGTGTTGGACGTGGTGGTGAAGTCCCGTCAGCTGGGCGAGGCGGAGCTGCTGGTGCAACTGGAGCGTATCTCCAAGATGGCGGAGAACGCGGAGGAGAGGCTGCCCGCCATGGGCCTCCTGACGTCGGACGGCCGCACCGACTGGGCGCAGGCCAGGGACATCCTTGTGAAAGGTACGACCTCTGGACAGGCGGTGGACTGGGAGTACTAAGTTCATCTAGAGAAGGGGATGGTGCACACTGTATGGTGGCTCCAAAAATGTATTTACTGTAAGAGGCCATCCCCTTCTCTTTTTGACACGTTTTGTCTGGATGTGAGTTCATCTAAGCATCACAAAGAAAAAAGATTTGAAGTTCAGCGGTACAACACAATCATGTACTTACAATTGTTCTTAGTCGTCTGTCTGATGCTTTCATCTAAAGCAAATGAAATGTCATGTCAAGTCATGCCAGGGCTAGTCACCCCTGAACAACTCGGGTTAAGTGCCTTGCTCAAGGGCACAACAGTAGTGATAACCAGTACTTGAATCCACAACTTGTCTGGCCGCTGCATGCTAGCCCAGGTCCTTAGCACCACCACCACCACCACCATCACTAGCTGAACACCATGGTTGTGTAGTGACACAGTCCCTAGCTGAACACCATGGTTGTGTACTGACACAGTCCCTAGCTGAACACCATGGTTGTGTAGTGACACAGTCCTTAGCTGAACACCATGGTTATGTAATGACACAGTCCTTAGCTGAACACCATGGTTGTGTGCTGACACAGTCCCTCGCTGAACACCATGGTTATGTAATGACACAGTCCTTAGCTGAACACCATGGTTGTGTACTGGCACAGTCCCTAGCTGAACACCATGGTTGTGTAGTGACACAGTCCTTAGCTGAACACCATGGTTGTGTACTGACACAGTCCCTAGCTGAACACCATGGTTGTGTAGTGACACAGTCCTTAGCTGAACACCATGGTTATGTAATGACACAGTCCTTAGCTGAACACCATGGTTGTGTGCTGACACAGTCCCTCGCTGAACACCATGGTTATGTAATGACACAGTCCTTAGCTGAACACCATGGTTGTGTACTGGCACAGTCCCTAGCTGAACACCATGGTTGTGTAGTGACACAGTCCTTAGCTGAACACCATGGTTGTGTGCTGACACAGTCCCTAGCTGAACACCATGGTTGTGTGCTGACACAGTCCCTCGCTGAACACCATGGTTGTGTGCTGACACAGTCCCTCGCTGAACACCATGGTTATGTAATCAGTGCTTGAAGTGGGCCGGAACGCAGCGGAACGTAGTTCCGGAACTTCTGTATTTTCGTCTTTTGGGTTCCGCCACTTTTTTTCTGCATTCTGGTACTTAGGCTACTGAAACTGATCCGATGCAGCGACAGTGGCCTGAGATAATAGATAATATCACAAGATCGATGAAAGACTACGTTACCCACGAGCCATGACAGTGCCCTATCTATTGGATAGAAGATTACCATTGGGCCGCCGGCCGACCCTCTCTGCCTTCTTCGAGAGACGCACCATGCGGCCGCAGCCGCACCCTTTCTTCTCGGTCATATTGCTGTGCAATGTTTCGCACAGAAATAACAGGCATATCAAATGAAACTGCAGAACCTGACCTCTCCAATGGCGCTATCCGCTCGTTTCTATGATGAACGGTTCGCGAGATAATTAGCGTTGAAAATTGCAGTTACATACAAATATGAATGTCACATTGAGTTCTGCGTCATACCCATTCTTCTCTGTGAAATATCTCACGTTTTCGCACCTGCCCTATGGCAAACTACATATCAAAATAAACAGAGATCCTGCTGATTCATCAAATTTCTGCATTTTGTCATTTGTCATATAGCCATGGCCAGGGATGGGCACAAATATATCAAAATGTATTTCCAAATAAAATACCAAATACCCACCAAAAAAAAGTATCAAAATAAGCTACAAAATACAACTTCTCAAACAGTGTTGCATTCAGGCGACACCTATGGGGCCTGATGATGGTATTGAACCTTACAAAAAAGGTTTTTGATGAGGGTTACTGGTCCAAGGATGGCAAGTCCTTTCTTTGGTCCTCTAAAAAATACACCGCATGTTTTGTGTTGTGAGTGCAATATGCCGAGAGTGGCATCACAGGGGCTTGACTGCAAAGGACAGAGACAGAGATCTCGTGCTGTAACCTGTGTTGTGTTGAATCACTGCGGTTCAGCCCTGCACACGCCCAGACTCGAACCCGCGAAACAGCAGCACCACGGATCGGGAGTTGAGCGTGCTAACAATCCAGCTTAAAGCCCAGGGTACTACCTTTCATGCCAGCAGCACTCTTGAGGCGTCGGGAAGTGAGGTTTACCAACGTTCCACACGTACAGCTAAGCAAGCTGGCATCTGTTATACCACACTTGCTGCACAGTCATGTTGGAATAGCTGGGCTTGGCCCCTTAGTTCCAGTGAAAGGAACTCTGAAATGCTTCAGCATCAACCAAGAGTCCAACATGACTGTGCACCAGTGCACAACGCAAGGTCCGTAAAGACAGAGTTTGGTATGGAGGAACTTGACTGGCCTCCACAGAGTGCAGTACCTTAACCCAATAGAACACCTTTGGGCAGAGATTAGAGCAGAGACTGAGAGCCTGTCCAACATCAGTGTGTGACCTCACAAATGCTGTTGTTGAAGAATGGTCAAAAAATCCAAAGTCTGGGGGCGCTGTGGCGCAGCAGGCTACAGCGCTCGTACCATTTACGGGTCCGAGTGCCCACGGGGACCCAGGTTCGAATCCGGCCTGCGGTCATGTCCCGATCCCACCCCATCTCTCTCTCCCACTTGCTTCCTGTCTACCACTTCACTGTCCTGTACTAATAAAGGCAAAAAGCCAAAAAATATACTTTAAAAAAAAAAAAAAAATCCAAAGTCTCCTAAACCTTCCCAGAGGAGTTGAAGCTGTTAGCTGCAAAGAGTTGACCGACATCCTATTAAACCCAATGGATTAAGAATGGTAGGTCACCTAAGTTCATATGTGAGTCAAGGCAAGTGACCCAATACTTTTGGCATAGATAGTTAGATAGATGTCATCACAGCGTCTCACAAAGTATTTTGAAAATACAAAAATACACAACGCTGAAGTAGTTTGATACAAAATACAAAGGCATTTTCATTAACTCAATAAAATCCAAATTACAAAATAGTATTTTGTATTTGAAATACGTATTTCAAATACATGTATTAGAAAGACTGCCCATCCCTGGCCATGTGTTATGACCTAGGGGTAAGGCCACAACAAAAGAGGGAGTCGAGAGGTTGGATTGTTAACTAAAATATGGATTTAATAACCAAAGCAAATGAACTAATAGCAAACGAACAACAAAGAGTGTGAGATGGGTCCAAGTCAGTTGTCAGTAATGCATGGATGTTGAATGTTTGCAATGTGTCTGAGTGTAGTGTTGCATGTCCAAAAACCCAAAGTCAAAATGGCCCTCTCAAGGAGAGATGGAGCAGCCTTCTTAACTGCACCCCTCAGCTGCAGCCCATCAGCTCGTTAGGTCCTTAGCACACCTGAAAACAAGACCAAGACAAAGACAACGAGCAGAAGGCCTCACAGGCCGTCACACCCTCCCCCATAAAACAGAAACCATAGGTTTCTGAAATTGTTTATACTTTTAGGCCCCAAAAACATCCAATATGGACAAAACATTAAATTACAATATGCAACTGTTAAAACTGTAGATTAGTCTGCACCACTCTTCCAGCCTAGCTCACCACTCCAGGTATCCAAGTCCTGAGAAACACAAGTCACAAGGTGATGGCAAGAACAGGCAGACAGTCACACGACCCTAAGGTCAGAATTGAATCATGTGCCAACACAGTCCCACCAGATGTGAAACATGTCCAGAATCAAAACAAATCAAAGAGAATGCTGTGTTTACCACTTTAACCAAAAGTTTTCCCACCAACTATATCCCCAAAGCTAGCTAAACTTACCTACATGATCTTCATGTGGATTTGCGGCGGGTTGTTGTGCACCTTAAACCAGCGGGTTTTCAAAGCGACCTGCAATAGGCAACCCCGCAAATTCCCACGGACGTGCTCCCGAGACAAATCACCCAAAGATGATTGACACTAACCGCATTTCCACAACACTACAACCCCCCTGACGCAACCCAAAGGGGAAAACGCCACTTAAGCCTAACAGGGAAATCATTTTTTTTTTATTAAAATGGCAAACAAACTCTTTTCTTTAGGCAAATGGCACACCAGACAAAAACTACAAAGGCTATACTATTGTAGGCCATTTACAAATACAAAATTCAGCCAATAACAGAGGAAAACAAAAGTACCTAAACTATCCAACCAACCTCTCTCGCCCCCCTTCAAAGAAGTGCAACGCACTCACCAAACTGATGAATTCTATTTCGGAGACAATTGTCGGCAAAACATATGTTAATATGGCTCCAACGATCAAAACTAACCTGTAGAAAGGCACAGAAAAATATATGTCGCACATTTTCTAAGGACACTCAAGACTTAATAAAGCCGACCAACTGTTGCAAACTGACAGTCAAGCACAGTATGCAACCAAACGAACAAACCTCGCATTTCCAAAATGGTATTCAAACCCTAATGCGAGAAACCAAAGAACCAAAAACTTGCACTAGCCTACGGCATTCCCCCGAACGACTATGCAAGCAGCAGCCCAACCAAATCACACTGCTTGCCTGCACCTGAGCAGACACCAGTGCTACGACTGCGAACCAAATTGTACCTACCGGCACCAAAGGACACTTTTTGGGATTTACCAGCCCACGAGCCTACCTGACACTCTGCACCTGAGCAGACCATCAAGGCGATCCCAACACTACACTCCCACACAAAAAGGAACACATGACAATTGTTTAACGAATGTGCTACATGCACCAAATGCCAGACTCCCTGGACTTCAAATTCACTCTACCCTCCTGCACCTGAGCAAGGCAAGGCAAGTGAGAACCAAAGACAATTGCATATGAACCTAAAGGGAGCAAACACAGAACAATTAACAACGGAAATGAATGTGCGACTAAAAATGTAAACTAACAGAAAAAAAATTGTTTAGACGAGCCCCCATGTTATGGCCTAGGGGTAAGGCCACAACAAAAGAGGGAGTCGAGAGGTTGGATTGTTAACTAAAATATGGATTTAATAACCAAAGCAAATGAACTAATAGCAAACGAACAACAAAGAGTGTGAGATGGGTCCAAGTCAGTTGTCAGTAATGCATGGATGTTGAATGTTTGCAATGTGTCTGAGTGTAGTGTTGCATGTCCAAAAACCCAAAGTCAAAATGGCCCTCTCAAGGAGAGATGGAGCAGCCTTCTTAACTGCACCCCTCAGCTGCAGCCCATCAGCTCGTTAGGTCCTTAGCACACCTGAAAACAAGACCAAGACAAAGACAACGAGCAGAAGGCCTCACAGGCCGTCACACATGGCAGATGCTTGATATGCAATTTCAGGACCCAAAATAGCAATAGAAATAACACTTACAGTCACACTTACTCTCTTGTTCTGACTTTTGACCTTGAATCTCTGTTCTTGGCCAGTTGTTAATGTTGTTAATTAAATCAATGTAACAAGTACTAGGCTACAGCCTATTTTACAGTTTTCTTCGTCTGGGCCTTTAGCCCAAAGGTTCAACACTAAAGCACTTTTCCTCTTTTGCACGCACGCTATTTGTTTATCCACCAAATAACGATGTCCACAGACAAGGTAGAGCATGTTGCATGATTTTATGACAGTATGATGCATTGCGACATCAAAGCAAGTCAAATTTGTGGTTTCTGAGATCTCATTTCATCAAACCACAGGTACGCTACAGTTATAGTGCGGTTACAGCCGATAGAGGGCTGCGAAGTGAATGCAGAAGTGCTGTTCACCCTGTTATGAGTTGATGAACTGCTGAAATAATTTTGGAAACATTATGTTAAGGTACAAAAAACTCTTTGATGTTGCTTTAAGGTTCTATAGGGCCTTCAGCCCAGTCTATTGTTAGGCCTACAAGTAGGCTATCACACTGGTCTGGTTCATGTTGTTTTAATGGTTTTTCAGTATTCCATTTGTGAATTAGAAAAAAGTAGCTTAGGCCTATAGGTTATTGCTTGAAAGAATGATTAATTAAATTAAAATAGTTTTTGAACCAACACATCCTAAAGACTTGATTTGTTTTCACCGCACAAATGTCGGAAAATCAGAGTTCCTGCACTTATTTTTTCCCACTTCAAGCACTGTATGTAATGACACAGTCCCTAGCTGAACACCATGGTTGTGTAGTGACACAGTCCCTAGCTGAACACCATGGTTGTGTACTGACACAGTCCCTAGCTGAACACCATGGTTGTGTGCTGACACAGTCCTTAGCTGAACACCATGGTTGTGTAGTGACACCGTCCCTAGCTGAACACCATGGTTGTGTAGTGACACCGTCCCTAGCTGAACACCATGGTTGTGTACTGACACAGTCCCTAGCTGAACACCATGGTTGTGTGCTGACACAGTCCTTAGCTGAACACCATGGTTGTGTACTGACACAGTCCCTAGCTGAACACCATGGTTGTGTAGTGACACCGTCCCTAGCTGAACACCATGGTTGTGTACTGACACAGTCCCTAGCTGAACACCATGGTTGTGTAGTGACACAGTCCCTAGCTGAACACCATGGTTGTGTACTGACACAGTCCCTAGCTGAACACCATGGTTGTGTAGTGACACCATCCCTAGCTGAACACCATGGTTGTGTACTGACACAGTCCCTAGCTGAACACCATGGTTGTGTAGTGACACCGTCCCTAGCTGAACACCATGGTTGTGTACTGACACAGTCCCTAGCTGAACACCATGGTTGTGTAGTGACACAGTCCTTAGCTGAACACCATGGTTGTGTACTGACACAGTCCCTAGCTGAACACCATGGTTGTGTAGTGACACCGTCCCTAGCTGAACACCATGGTTGTGTACTGACACAGTCCCTAGCTGAACACCATGGTTGTGTAGTGACACAGTCCCTAGCTGAACACCATGGTTGTGTACTGACACAGTCCCTAGCTGAACACCATGGTTGTGTAGTGACACCGTCCCTAGCTGAACACCATGGTTGTGTACTGACACAGTCCCTAGCTGAACACCATGGTTGTGTAGTGACACAGTCCCTCTCTCTGCATTGATCAGACGCCACCAACCGAGAGACGCTGGACCTGATTGAGCGGAGCGTGTGCGTGGTGTGTCTGGACGAGCCGTGCGGCGCCGAGCCGAGCGACTCTAACCGCGCCGTCTTCATGCTGCACGGCGGGGGCCACGACAAGAACGGGGCCAACCGCTGGTACGACAAACCAATGCAGGTTAGGACGCCGCGACAACAAACCTGCAGTGTGTGTGTGTGTTGTGCAGGAAAGGAAGACATTGGATGTCATAGACTGGTATACTTAGAAATAATTGATTACTACAGAATGAGTGTGATGTACTGTATAGTGTAATGCATTATGCACACTCTACACTGTAACTGGAGCAGATAGAGAAATAGTTAAGTGGTTGAAACAGTGATACAATGGTCTCAATAAGTAGTCTTCTAATAAGTAGTCTTCTCTTGCTTCCAGTTTGTTGTAGGAGCTGATGGTGTGTGTGGCGTGGTGTGTGAACACTCCCAATTTGAGGGCATCGTTCTGGTGCAGTGCACAGAGTACCTGGTGAAATACCTGTGAGAAAGACTGCATGCATTTAGCAGTTACACACAAACACACACACACACACACACACACACACACACACACACACACACACACACACACACACACACACACACACCTGTGCAGCATGCACATGCTTCGTACCAATCTACAGCCACACTCACCAGCACCCATTCACTCTTATTCATTGGTCAGTTCAGGCTTACTCCTGGGATTGCTAGAAAGCCCCAGGTTTTCCCATCCTCGGGCTCCGACACAGACTCACTCCACATGCCGTGTTTTTATCGCCCTACAGATCGGAAAGCCCCGGTAAGCCTGTCTCGGCCCCGGCCGGCGTCACGGACCTGCCCGCTCCTCGTAGGCTCCAGTGGAAGTGCTCGCCACAGATCCAGGGCCTGTTGGCCTCCTCAGCAGACAGACTGCAGAGGTGGGAACTGGGGGAGCGGGAAAGGGGCGTGGGATTGGGAGGAGTGGATGGGTGGGGAGTGCTTACTGGGTTCAGCTCAATTCAAAGGGGCAGTTTTCCCAGACATGGATAGTCCTGACTAAAAGCAAACTTCTATGATGAAGATTGCTTTTAGATTAGGACTAGGCTTGGCTTACTCTATGTACCAGAAACTGGCTGTGTGACTATAAAAAGCATGGACACTGTGAATGCATCTCAAAAGAAAAGCAACCAGTTTCTGGCTATCCCAACTTTCTGTTTAGTGAGCATGCTCCGACTTCAAACATGTTCTGACTTCTTTTGCACAGAGTCTGACCTGTGTCTAATGGGGCCAGAAATCCTTCAGCATGGGCACTGTACTATTCAATAGAGTACATAGAATGCGCTCAATTCACAAAATATTAGGCTAATGACTGGGTGCTTGTGCCCAAAAGGAATAAATCAAATCAAATGGGAGTACAGCACTCCTAGTCATGTAACTTTTTATTGCCTGTGAACAGACATTTCGGGTTCTTCCTTCTTCAGTTTCAGACACTGTACAGTTTGATTCACTGTACTATTCAAACAATGACCACCAGGTGTGTCATATGCTCTGATAATCTTTAGACTCTCACACCATTCTTTGGTAGGCTGGTGAGAAACCTGGACATGGATGTGCACACGTTTGAATCCTATGGGAAAGAGTTCATCAAGAAGCAGAGGATGAGCCCGGACGCCTACATACAAGTGGCTCTGCAGCTGGCCTTTTATAAGTGAGTACGCATTGCAGTGTTCTTTAGAACCATGAGGCACACTTTTCACTATACTAAGTAAGCACACACACTGCATACACATTTCTTCTTCAACTTGAACCGACATTTTTCCATACTGCATAGTAAACTCCATACAATTACAATTTGTGGCATACTTTACATGCATATTAAACTCTATACATTTAACCCACTCTCATCCAGCATTTCCAACATAGTGTGCACTTCATACACTGTACACTCTTCCTTACCCAGTTTACCATACTTGTAGCATGACCCTACATGCTATATAAGGGATAACAGCCACTGAGATGTCAAGATACACCATACAGTAGTCATGCCTTTATAGCAGGCAAAGGAAACAAGCAGGGGTGCGTTTCTAGAAAGCGTCGTTTGCTAACTTGCGTCGCAATCTTGGGAGTTCGCTCCGTCGTTCTTGAATTTGGTGTTTCTAGAAAAGGTAGTTCAAACTCTCAATCGCAAACAAGGACGCAAAGTTTGGTCGTTTGAACTACTGCCCCTGGGCAGTCGCACCTGTGTCGTACCTTGGGAGTTCCAGTTGGTGATGTCGTCAGTGCAAGATCGCCTGACCAAAAATCACAAGCGCCCAACCAAAAATCACTAAGTTGTTGTTTTCTCGTGACTCAATGATTGCGCTATACTGTAGGCTAATATAAAGTAAAATACCGTTGGGCTCATTCTTGCTACGTGTGTTACCTTGCGTTCATTTGTGTGTTGGTTTGCGTTTTGGTAGGCTACTGTTATGATATTGACAAACCCTCGAGTCAAGCACACCGTTCATTAGTATAGTGGTTAAGGCAGGTGGCTTATCATCACAACATCGTAGGTTCTTTTCCCGTATGCATCACACATGCTTTTGTTTCTGACTAGTGAAACGTGGAAATAACCCTAATAAGTAATGTCGTGGAACTATTAAACTGATGTCGTGTTCCTGGCCACTCGATGTAAAGCAATTAAATATATTTAGGGTCTAACCTATTGTTATGTGTGTGGTATGCCTGCTCTTACTCAAAAGTGACATGGAGAGGTAAGATGCGAACTTTGGCCGCGCGCGCAATGTACTGACATGCAACAGCTGAACCACCAGACACCGATTTAGTATTAATTAGTCTAGGCCATATATATTTTGCACAGATATTTTTTAGATATTTCACACAAATAAGTACATATATTGGACAGCTTAAGCAAACTGTTTCATGTGCTTGCATAGGTTTACGTTTTTTTCTGATAGCAATGATAATGCCAGCATGAATCACTTTGGGTTTAAATTAGACTCGTCGACACATAGTGGGTGCCTCTCAACAATCCTCCTCGATCCTCGGTCCTCTATCCCATTGTTGCCGCCCTATCATTCAGTGAGGACGAGGATCGAGGAAGGAAAGGAGAATCTATAAAAGACAAGTGATAGGCATCCAGTGACGGAGCATTTCTAGTGGGTGGGGTATTATACGTTGACACCTTTTCCACCAATGAAATGTGCCGCTGGGTCCTCAACAACGTTGTTGGAACAACGGTGTTCGAACAACGGAGGTAGCGAATTGCGACACAGGTACGATGCTTTCTGGAAGCAGGTGTAACACTGTCGTTGTTTGATAGCAAGTTGCGTCGCACCACGGTGGTTAAACAACGCTGTTGCTAACTTTTCTAGAAACGCACCCCAGTTCAGTTTAGAAAGAAGCCTACTTGTTCAGTGTGTTGTACTTCTGTACTTTCTTTGGTCAGTGATCTGTGGGCAGTTACAGTAGCTTGTTTACAGTTGAGTCCACTGTTGCGAAGCCAGCCTCCAGGCTCAGCTGTCTAAAACTGTGGTTGTTATAGTTACCATTCAAATGAACATGGAACTGGTGTTAGCCTTTTTTTATCAGATCTTTTTCATAGGTGTTCTGTTATACAGAATTGTTAGCCACCCTACCAGCCAATCAGAAAAGAGTATTTCTTCCCTCTGGGTGATAAACATGCTATAACATTCTCTTCGTTGCCACAACTCACATTTCATCACACGGCATATGAACCTGTCTCTTGCTCCACCCTCGTAGGTGTAACGCCCGCGCGGTGCCCACCTATGAGAGTGCCTCCATCCGCCGCTTCCACCAGGGCAGAGTGGACAACATCCGCTCCGCCACGCCCGAGGCCCTGGCCTTCGTCAGGTCCATGACGGATGAGCTGAACATGCACACTGTGAGTCAGTCATTCCTCAGACTTAGGCACAATTACGCAGGGGCTGCTCCTTGTGTGTGTGTGTGTGTGTGTGTGTGTGTGTGTGTGTGTTTATCTCATAGAGACATGAAGAAAAACAACAAACATCATCTCCCCCGACCTCTAGCCAGACCTATATTCACTTTTTGTGTCATGTGATATATATATATATATAATATGGAGAGACAGAGAGAGAGAGAGAGAGAAAGAGAAAGAGAGAGTGAAAGAGAGAGAGAGAGAGTGCTAACTGTCTGCTACAGTACAGACAGTGCTACAGTGCTAACTGTCTGTATTTCTCTGTTGCAGGATGCTGTGAGGTTGACTCGATTGCGGGATGCCATCAAGGCTCAAACTGACTACACTGTTTTGGTACGTACTTTATACCACTGTTTGTAATCATGCATCACTGTTAAATCCGTTGGATTGAACTGGATGCTGATATATTGAGTACTGGCAACACATTATAGCAACACATAAGAGCTTAAGTATGAAGTTGTCAAGTAACCTAGTCAAGATAAATGCTGTAAGGCTTGACTGTGTTTGTCTAGATGTCACTAGAAGGGCACTAGAATAAGCAACTCATGTTAATATTTCAGTTTTGATAGTTTGCTGCAGACCTCTACACGTTTTCAGTCCATCAAATTCAGAGCAGTGCAATGCTTCACTGACATTATGACAGACACAATGAACGCAAACCTGCTGCGAAAACTGTTTTGATTAACGCAAGTGTTGGTGCCGTCCATGATTAACACAATGTGAGGTTGTCTTTCTTTTCTAATCATCTGCCAGTTTTGCATGAAAAATACCTATGTAGTGTGCAAACGCTTTAACTTGTGTGCAGTCATCTGTAATTGACTGTGAGTAATGTTTGAAGGCAATTACAGGGAATGGCATAGACAATCATTTGCTTGGACTCCGAGAGATGGCCCAGGAACTCGGCATGGACAGGCTCGACCTCTTCAAGGATGAAACCTACCTGCTGAGCAATCAGTTCATCCTCTCCACCAGTCAGGTACGAGATCTTCATCCAGGGGTGTGGCACAAGCCAAAGTTCCGGGTATTCACAAAATGAATCACTTTGTGATAAGTAGCTTCTGTGTATTGAAACCAAAGACCTTAGAGCGGAGTAGCCAGGGTGTTCCCATGCTACCTCGCGTAAAGATTTCATTCACGCTGCTAAGGCAGTCTAGAAACTACCGCCCTAATTTTTGCCTGAGATATGGGACCAATCACAGAACAGGGGGGAAAGCAAGACGATGGTGAGCTACAGTATGCACAGACGCATTTGATAGACATCCGTGGCGCCCAATGAACGGATCTGGGCATTTTTTTCAAATACGAGAATATGAATGTTTTATTGCCAGACCACGTCTCATTTGAGAAGTGGTAGGTGCTAGCCAGGCTAAGAGCGGAGTGAAGTGCTCTATAATCTTTGATTGAAGCCCTAGTATTTCTGCGCTCCTTGCTTCGACATTGGCAATGTTCTTATTCATTCACTCTTCCTTCCTTTTTTTGGTGTTTTTTGGCTTTATTTGGATAGAACAGTGAGAGGAGGCGAGTTGGGGCAGAGTGGGGTGGCATTGGTAAATAACCACGGGTGGGCATCGAACACGGGTCGATGTGGGCACCGGGGCCTGCTTTCACCACAGCTCTCCAAACACTCTTACCTCTTCTAAACACCATTCTTCTTCTTCTTCTTCTTCTTCTTCTTCTTCCTCCTCCCATCCCTCCAGGTGCCCACCACCATGGACATATTCTGCTGCTATGGTCCAGTGGTCCCCAACGGCTACGGCGCCTGCTACAACCCTCAGGCCGACCACATCCTCTTCTGCGTGTCCAGCTTCCGCGAGAGCACGGAGACCAGCTCCGCCGTGTTCACCCGCGCCCTGGACCTCAGCCTGCTGGAGCTTGCTGACCTGTGCAGCAAAAAGGCCGCCATCTCTGGACCCCTGGGCACGTGCTCCTCCGCCACCGGAACTCCCACGGCAACACCCGTTAAAAGTAAAATCAAGTAAAAGGAAAGAAAGGAAAGTCAGCCATACTGTAGCTACTGAGGCCTTCAAGTGACACAGAGAAGGAAATGACCGTGTCTGTGCCCTTACAGTATATACTACTACAGAATTGTTCACTGTTCATGATCATGTACAATATGCTACAATAGTCTTTTATTGCATATGCCGTATTTTAGGACCCTCTCTGTCTAACAAAACCCTGACAGAACCAGTGGTTGACTACACCACTATATGTGCCAGTAGCGTTTATTTTTGTAATTAATGTAGCTAATTTAGCTCATTTAAAGTGTTCAGTTTCTTGCAAAGCGCCTTGATGCTTATATGTGAAAAACACTGCATAAGTAAATAGAATAGAACTCACTATAAATATAGTATGAGAGACGTATAATATAATATAGGCCTACTGTATGTAAACTACACTGTACACATTGTATGTACGTACATACAGTATGTAACTGTAACTAGTGGTTACTGTAACTTATCCATAGCATGAAAAAAAAAAACAATCATTGTAGTTCACATAAGGGTAACAAGAGGGAGCTGATTTAGCTCCAGGTGACCTGTGCTTCAGGTCTTCAGGTAGGAGACTATTACATTTAGAGTGAAATCGCACCTATCACCAGAGTTGCACCCACTCAGGTGTAGGGTACCATGGTAATCTCTTTCTTTTGGTCTCTCTCTCTCTCTCTCTCTCTCTCTTTCTCTTTCTCTCTTTATCTAACTATCTCTCTCACTCTCACTCACCCTCCTGTTTTTCTATTGGCTAGCTCTCATCCATCCTAGTAAGACAGAATGTCCTCAAACGTGACAACAGGGGCATCAGAGGACCTTCCTTTGGTAGATGTGCAATATTCACCCAGAGATTTCTGCACAGAGAAGTCACAAATTGTCTGTGCAGATTTGTCCGAAGAAAGAGAAAAGGAAGATGGTGAAAAAAACTCAACTGCATATGAGAGAGCGTAGATAGAGAGAGCGTGCAGCAGAGGATTATCCATCACATATATTCGCTTTTTTAAGCAGCCAAAGATGAAAGTTGATGAGGACTTTTGAAGGGGCGTATGCACTTTATTGTACAGAAATACTTCCTGCTTTGAAATGTGTGGTGCTGAGGAACATTGATTCATAATGATAAAAAAGGAACAACCCAGAAAAAAGAAATGGGTATGAGCATAAATTAATTAACTGACTTTTCCCTCAATTTTTGCAATCATTGTTGGATGTCAGTACATTGGTTTCAACCATCAGACATTATCTCTGCTGAATGTAAAAGATAAGACAAAATAAGGGTAGCGTGGTCTATACTGTATGATAGCAATAGTGATTACAAAGATATATACAGAAGCTATTTATGTATTGTGTGTGTGTGTGTGTGTGTGTGTGTGTGTGTGTGTGTGTTTATTTCTTGTGGTATCAGTCTTCATTGTCTCATATGGGACATTGAGTAAATCGATATTAACAATAGTGCAATAACAATGATGATGCAGGTATTGCAATGTAAAGAAAAACATAAATCTGAAGAAGAGAGAGAAAACAAAATATGTGTATGTTGTGAAATGTAAATGTTGAATGTGTTCGAGATGTTACACCTCTGAAGAATTGTGTATGTAGTTGATGCACTGTATTCCTTAAAAAAAAAAAAAAGGTTGTCGATTCAGACACTGGGAAATATTCTAGTCTATATTCTGTCTCAAATGCCAGGTCAGGTATAGCCCTAAGCGTTATGTTGTTCAACAGTGATATGTTGTCCCAGTATGTTCTGTTCACTCTTATGCAAATTGAATGTTTGAAACTGTAATACTTTTTGTTCCAAAGCTGTTCCTATAATGTTAAGAAGAAAATATGATAATAGGTTGTTCTTGCAATGTTCTTGTTAACCAGTAGCAGTTTATAAACTTGTGTTGGTTAAATGGTACAATGTAATAACAAATGTGAATTCATTCTTGTGGTATTGTTTGAATGGATCTACTATGAGATTAAATAATTGTGAATGAATTATTTTTGTATGGTAGAATTTTAATTGTATTAAGATTGCCATCAAATATATTGTATTGTAAAATATATAAGTATATTGTGCTACTGATTTCAATATATATATATATAAAAAAATAAAACTGAATTGAAATGCCAATGCCAAGATTATTCTTACTTATTACTTAAGATAACATTAACATTTGATCTTAATATTTATTGAATAATGTTAGTTATTGTTCAGGTCAGTGGGAGCTTGCTTTCAATCCTGAAATGGAAGCATGTCTCAGCACCTCCTCAGCCCATGGAACACACAGATGGATACTCATTCTCACAACTCATATCATTCCAATATTCTGAGGGAGAAAAAGATAGTTTCATCAACCTGACAAGATTACACAGTTAATTGCCTAGACAGCTAATATGGGAATGACAGGAATAGAGTGATGTACTGCAAGGCTGTGCTTTGTGAAAAAAACGGGAGATAAATGGTTTAAATGGTTTATAATAATCCCTACCTGGGAGTCTATTCAGCCAATACTTAACCCTGAGCTGCTTCAGGGGGACAGCCCCTATAGTTAGTTCTGACTGTAGTTAGTAAGTCTCTATATAAAAATGGATTTGAGGATTTCTTTCCAACAGAAATATTAGTATAGTCAATTAGTATACATGAAGATTTGGAACTGTACCTCCATAATTAAGATGTACACAATCCTCCTCTTGAGCATTGTTAGGCTCACCAACCGCCCAAAGAGTGTAGTCAAACCTGGACCTATCTGTCCATAAATACACACCCTCCTGAGAAAGAGACACACAATTTCAACCTACACAGGTAACATTTTTAACATTATTTTTTAATATACTATAATATTGTTAAAAACTGGCCATGCATTGTTAATTAAGTTGCATGTCCTCATTTTGTGTTGTCATGTCACCACTGTAGAATTCAATGGGCAGCTGTTACCTGAGCAGCATTGGTTCCTCTGATCCACGTGTTTGGTGCGCCATTAGAGACTCTATGGAACAGGTGCCGGATGAATTGGAATTCATCTCTGCTGTGTACCGAGGCCAGGTGGCCTCCCATGGCCATACAGTTACGCTGCAAGAAGTCCTAACCAGTAGGCCACGGCTGCCCCACACATATTTGGACACATATTTGTGCCACATATTTGGAATTCCGTGGATACAATTTTTTTAATGTTTTAATGAAGACCAAAAAAATGTGCTCTAAACCCACAATAACCAAGGTGATCATCAATAGAAATATGTATTGATTCCACCAGGATTCCACCAGGAACTGCTAAACCGGGTCATGGATGGGTTAATTTGGATTTAGTTTCTACAATAAGTAAACTGAGAAATGTATCTAAAATATGTATCTAAAATACATATTTAGGAATATATGGTGTATTGCTTGTATGGAGATACACATGATCTGTTTTTATGATAATCATCAAAATCTCAAACGTTTAAAGCTGAGCTACCAGAAATTATTATGCGACTGCCATAAAAATTGGCATGCTGTATTTTCTCATAATTATAAAGGAACAATTTGAAGGGTTAAGAGCATGACAATTGGAGACTTCTAAAAATAAGGACCACCCGAATATTCATGGGAGTATGAATTGTGATTGTACAGTATATGCCGGCCTTTATTGGTTGTGGTGTGCTGATTGTTTCCTTTGTTCTTGTTACAGCACACACACACACACACACACACAAACACCTACTAATACAACCATGAGAAGAGAATCAACAATTTGTCCAGTTGTCTTCAATAAATACACTCATCCTTGGTGACCTTGGCTAAACTCTGTCTGTGTCCTCCTCCATCCAGCCCAACTCTCCAACCATCTGACTGGTTTACCTGTTCCCTGCCTCTCTCCGAAGTGTCCCAGTCCCCTATCCTATTGAGTAGCCCCATCTCATTCACCTTTTTAAAAAAGATTCAGACGCTGGAAATATTCTAGTCTGTATTCTGTCTCAAATGTCACGTATAGCACTAAGAAGTGTTGCTCAACAGTGACATGTTGTCCCAGTATATTCTGTTCACTCTTATGCAAATTGAATGTTTGAAAATCGAATACTTGTTTATACTGTTTCAAAGCTGTTCCTAAAATGTTAAGATGAAAATAAGTTGGAATTGCAATGTTCTTATTAGCAAGTGGCACTTTATAACATTTTATTGGCTAAATGTTACTATGTTATAACAAATGTGAATGTATTCATGTGATATTGTTTGAATATACCTAATATGGGATTAAATAACTGAATTGAATTCATTTTCGTTTGGTAAAATTTTAATTGTGTTAATTTTTAACATTGGCATCAAATGTATTGTATTGTGAAAATGCACTGTGCTACTGATTTCAAAAGATATTAGAAAATGAAACTGAATTGAAATGCAGTGGCAAGATTATTCTTACTAATTACTTAGATAACATGAACATTTAATGCACATTTTCTGGAAATAACAATTTCATTTAAAAATGTCCTCAACTGAAATATTGTCCTCCTGGAAAACGATGTAAGCAATAATTCAGCTTTCAATTTACTTTATATTTATGGACCATGCACTTGAATGACATTAGTTATGGTTTAGGTCAGTGGGAGCTTGCTTATAATCTTGAAATGGAAGCATTTCACAGCACCTCCTCAGCCCATGGAACACACTGATGCATACGAATACGTACATTTGACATCATTCCAATATTCTGAGGGAGAAAAAAAAAAAGTTTCAGCGACAAGACTAAACAGTGAATAGCCTGGACAACTAGTATGGGGATGACCGGAATAGAGTGATGTACTGCAAGGCTGTGCTTTGTGAAAAAAATCAGAATGGGAGATGTTTTGAAATGGTTTACAATAATCTCTACCTGGGAGTCTATTCAGCCTACAGTATACTTAACCATGAGCTAATATAGTTCTGACCAGAGCAATATTATGGCTCTGGTTCTGACCAAAGATTCTAGAGCGGAGTGCGTATGATCTTTAGTTCGGAGAATTCGGACTGTAGTTAGTAAGACTCACTACACAAAAATGGATTCAAGGTTCTCATTCCAACAGAAATATTAGTATATTAGGTTAGTAAATACAGTAGAGTATGAAGATTTGGAACTGTACCTCCAACTGTATGCACACAATGCTCATTTCCACCACTATTGTTAGGTTCACCAGATTTCCAGTGAGTGTAGTCAAACCTAGACCCATCACTCCAAAACCACACACCCTCCTGAGAAAGAGACACATCATTTCAACCTAAATGGGTAACATTTTTAACATTATTTTTAAAAATGCTATAATATAGCTTAAACCTGGCCATGCATTGTTAATTAAGTCACATTTTGTGTTGTCATGTCACCACTGTAGAATTCAATGGGCAGCTGTTACCTGAGCAGCATCAGTCCCTCCGATCCACGTCCATGGTGCACCATTAGAGACTCTTTGGATCAGATGCTGGATGAATAGATACTCATCTCTGCTGTGTACCGAGGCCAGGTGACCTCCCATGGCCATACAGTTACGCTGCAAGAAGAAGTCTCAACTGAAGGTCTATTGATGATACACCACCATTTTAAGAGGATTTCATATCTAGACATATTGGTTACACTGATATGGTTGATAGGGTGAGATGCAGCCACCATGTCCTGTTAACAAGACTCAATGTGCTAATTTGTGTTTGGACACATATACGGTCGGATATATTTCATGGATTTCATTCAGTCAGAGATATACAGCTCACAACATTGATATGCAATACAATTTGTAATGATGATCCACTACTTCAATGACCTGTGGGCTGGAGTCAACGTTAGGAGAAGAGGAGGAGAAGGCGGGTGTTGGCGGCAGCGCTTGACGTTGAATTTCTTTTTATTGGTCATCACGATACTCTTGTGGATGTCATTTATACTTCTGGATAGGGTCATCTCTAGGCTTTCCCCCCCGACACTGCACTGTTCCTACTCTAGAGGCCACTGCTCCCACCCAGTTTGGCCTACCATCAAATGCTTGACCTCTTTGGAAAGCTGAGACCCTGTAGTTTCTTAGGGAATAATCAGAATAATTGTGTGATATACTGCATTATAGAGGCTAGTGTGGCAGGATAGCCAATAGCGGAGTCAGGGAGAATGCAAGTTTTCTATTAAAAAGTATTTTGTTTATTTTTCTTTTTCAAATATATTTTTCTTAATATGTGCAAATACATATTGTCACGAATGGTCGAAAATGCAAAACAAAACTGTTCAAAACAAAAAATAATAGGCATCAAGCTGACAGGCTACGTCTCTCAAGACCCTGCACACTTTAACATACAAGAATTCGCTGTCCCAGTTCTTTCTCTCTGCACAACCTCTCTGCACAGCCACCTTGCACCACTTCTCTGCAACTGAGGCCATACAGGCTTAGGCTAGCTGTAGCCCCACCCACTAGATTACCCCATTGCTAACAAAAATCCATTACCCATGTAATCACATAATAATAACCAAATAATAAACCAAATCAAACAAACAAGCAGCATATATAAGACATACAAAAGGTTTCCCCCATCAAAATCACATTTGCAGACATGAAAATCCCATATTAGTGATAAACAGAAAAACACCTCTGCAATCATGATTCCCACCACCAATTAGGCTACCCGTGAAACCCCTCTATTTTAACTAAGTGAAACATTCCACTAGTATGGTGATATAGCCAGACTAAGGGCCAGTCCCACTCCACTCCCCACTTAAATCTTCACTTAGTTTTGACTGTCAAGTCACGCACAAACATTTGCAACTTAAGAATGCCGGTAGGCCTTTCCCTGCACCTTAAACAGCAATACACGCTAGCTGGTGTTTATATTGTATTGTGAATATTGTGCAAGGAACAGAACAGCACATTGTGAATATTGAACCAGGAACAGAACAGAACAGAGTAAACGGTAATGACAGTGATATGACACAGAGAACAGCGGCAGAACAGTTTGAATGTTAATTTCTAATCTAATTTGCTGCCCGGGGTAGTCTAGCAACTCTCAGAAGAGCTTGGGAGCTGGGCTTTGGCAGAAATCACCGGACCAATCACATCGTGTATAGAGTCGGTGGGCGGGCTTAACATAATGATGACCAGAGCCCATTCTCTGTGAAGACTGACATGCGACCTGACCTGCTTCTTGAAAACAAGGAGATGATTTGTTCAGCGCTATCCTATATTGCGTGGAGAGGGAATTTGAAAGACAACTGTTTATCTTTCCCGTCCGATTGAGCCCTGCCTACAGTGAGTTCCCAGGCCCTACATCTTGATGTGGGTCTGGCTGGTCAGGCTACCCCATGGGACGTTTGGCAATCCAAAATGCATACTGACAATTGAATGCTTACTGCACATGAACCCCTTTGTGTAGAAGCATAATCTTGGTCTCAAATGAAAGGTATGGAATTGTACAACTCCCTCTTTGATTGATAATCAATTCATGTGGTGCTAAAAGGGTGAGTACAAGTTTACAAACTGGAAGGTCTTCAATATGAGAGGAATAGGACTCACCTCAGCATGGGCCCAAGTTGTCTCAGAAGGAACAAACCGAAAGCAGCTGCTCTCAAACCCTGACCATCCCGGCGGGCAAATCAACTCACCATCGTCGGAGGGCTGTGGGCATGGACCGCGGGGGCACCTCACTTTTATCAACATTTGTTGTGTTAAAAAAAAGCATAGAATAAAGGTCATCATTTAATCCTTTTGGATAAATGAAACAATATGAAATATGGATTTGAGTGTGCTTATGCATTTTCATAAATCTTTTTTTTTCTAAATAATTTCAGTGGGACTGTCATTTTTTTTTATTATTATTGTTATTTGATGTACCTTTACTCAATCAAAACAACACAACTGCACTTTTACTGACATTACCTGAAATACACAATTAAATAACATGACTTATTGTTTTCAAAAATGGATTTATAGCGCAAAAAAGCTTATCAACTGTTACTTTTAAAATCGCACACACAAAACAAAGTCTGCATACCTTGGGCATCTCCTCCGCAGCAGAGAAGGAGAGCGGAGAGGAGGAAGCTGCCTCTGCTGATCATGCTGCTGGCCAAAGCAAGAGGGGGCATTTGACATGGTGGAATTTGATTACACTTGTTGAAATTTGAGATGTAAAAAAAGCCAGACAGAACATAATGTAAGGTTTTAAGACATCAGAGTGTCAAAAGATAAGGCAAAAGGTATAGCCTATACAAAAGCCATCAGAGATCTCTTCTAGTCTTTGTGGAGGATGTAGGCAAGGGAAGTTCATATAGCATATTTCATACGGAGGCAATTCAACATTTATTTATCAGAAAAAGCAAATGAACATAGCTGCTTCAAAGATATTGAGAGGGACCTCTTTTCCTTTTCCAACACCTGAAAGTGAAGCCTTAAAGAATCCCACCAGTACCACTTAAGGTTGAAAAATAGAGGGAAAAAAGCCTACATTATAGTATATCTCTCCAATTTAGGCCATGTACTATATTTTTAGAGCAGTTGTAGTGTACCACAGAGTAAAGAAAAACAGAAATAAAAAACACTAAACAAAAAGTTTCTCTTAGACAGTATTATTATCTGGAGCTATACACTTACCCTCAATAAGTTGTAGAGTTGAGGAACTTCAGGAAGGTCAGGGTTAATATCAGCAACCCGTTATTCTCTTTGTTCCAGACTGAGACTTTGGTGACTACAGTTACCATATATCAATGTTCGTTTATTTCCTGGCAGACGTGAGCAACATATCTTCCAATTCCTTAAAAGGAACATCTTCAACTAATGTTCATGCTGATTGGTTACAATAACTCGATATTCTTTGCATAACTGAGTTGAACTTACCATTTAACCACACCTACAATGAACGGTCCTTCATTGATTGTGAAAGAGAGGGCACAGGAAGCTCATTCTTGCTCCTGTTACCAAACAGCTTACAATGAATAAGCATATATTTGCACAGGGCTATACAGAGGCATTTAGGTGAGGTGACCATGTTTAAAAAGAGTATCTGTGTGTTTACTTGAAGGTATCTAGCCTACATGTGAGTGACTTGACACTGTCATGACACATGAATTATCCTAACCCTAACCTTAACTTGTCATGACAAAAATTGAATGACAATCGAATGAGCTAATGACAATAAGCTAATGATAATAAGCTTTATGTTAGAAATGTATAACGCTTATGACATGTTCATGACAGTGTCATGTCACTCTTATCATATGTGTGAGTGTAACTGTTTTCTTAACTTAACTTAACTGACCAGGAAAGACCATTTAGACCGAAAATATTTTATTCACTTGCTTACTTGATACCAACCAAAAGTTTGGAGTGAGGCCCAAAACTCACTGTGTACACAAATACACAATGACATTGCAAGAACATGCTCTTATTGAAAACAATGTTTTGCAATATACTTTTGAAAATGTGAATGTCCTGAAGCATTAAAGCAGCAGAGAAAAACTGTTTCTCATGCCTTGATTACCCAATTTATAGTACCATAATCACCATGACACAACACTGTTTTAGATTCATTAAATTAGATTCAACTTTATTTTTATTGTGCAGAGTACACGTAGACAATGAAATGCCGTTTGTTGCATGCGGTTGAGGTGGCCGTGAGTATTGTTTGTTTCCCAAACAGCAATATCTTGTGTACTATGCCACCGGAGGTATTCAGTAATTAATTATTGAGATGTTCATGGGAGTATGAATTGTGATTGTATATGCCGGCTTTTATTGGTTGTGGTGTGCTGATTGTTTCCTTTGTTCTTTTTACAGCACACACACGAACACCTACTAATACAGCCACAAGAAGAGAAACAACAATTTGTCCAGTTATCTTCAATAAATACACTCATCCTTGGTGACCTTGGCTAAACTCTGTCTGTGTCCTCCTCCTTCCAGCCCAACTCTCCAACCATCTGACCGTGGTTTACCTGTTCCCTGCCTCTCTCCGAAGTGTCCCAGTCCCCTATCCTATTAAGTAGCCCCATCTCATTCACCCTTTTAAAAAAGATTCAGACGCTGGAAATATTCGAGTCTGTATTCCGTCTCAAATGTCACTTATAGCACTAAGAAGTGTTGCTCAACAGTGATATGTTGTCCCAGTATATTCTGTTCACTCTTATGCAAATTGAATGTTTGAAAATCTAATACATGTTTATGCTTTGTTTCAAAGCTGTTCCTATAATGTTAAGATGAAAATAAGTTGGACTTGCAATGTTCTTATTAGCTAGTGGCACTTTATAAACTTTTATTGGCTAAATGTTACATTGTTATAACAAATGTGAATGTATTCATGTAATATTGTTTGAATATACCTATGGGATTAAATAACTGAATTGAATTCATCTTTGTTTGGTAGAATTTTAATTGTGTTATTTTTTATTTTAACATTGGCATCAAATGTATTGTATTGTGAAAATGCATACTGTGCTACTGATTTCAAAAGATATTAGAAAATGAAACTGAATTGAAATGCAGTGGCAAGATTATTCTTACTAATTACTTAGATAACATGAACATTTAATGTACATTTTCTGGAAATAACAATTTCATTTAAAAATGTCCTCAACTGAAATATTGTCCTCCTGGAAAATGAACAATGTAAGCAATAATTCAGCTTTCAATTTACTTTATATTCATGGACCATGCACTTGAATAACATAAGTTACGGTTTAGGTCAGTGGGAGCTTGGTTTTAATCTTGAAATGGAAGCATTTCACAGCACCTCCTCAGCCCATGGAACACACTGATGAATACGAATACTTGCACTTGATATCATTCCAATATTCTGAGGGAGGAAAAAAAAGTTTCAGCGACAAGACTTAACAGTGAATAGCCTAGACAACTAGTATGGGGATGACCGGAATTGTAGAGTGATGTGGCTGTGCTTTGTGAAAAAAAAATCAGAATGGGAGATTCTGTTTTGAAATGGTTTATAATAATCTCTACCTGGGAGTCTATTCAGCCTACAGTATACTTAACCATGAGCTACTATAATATATCTGACCAGAGCAATATTATGGTAGTGTATATTATTATATTAGTATAGTAGATTAGTAAATACAGTAGAGTATGAAGATTTGGAACTGTACCTCCAACTGTATGCACACAATGCTCATATCCACCATGATTGTTAGGTTCACCAGTTTTCCAGTGAGTGTAGTCAAACCTAGACCCATCACTCCAAAACCACGCACCCTCCTGAGAAAGAGACACATAATTTCAACCTACAGTACACAGGTAACATTTTTAACTTTATTTTTTATAAAATACTATAATATTGTTTAAAACTGGCCAGGCATTGTTAATTAAGTTGCATGTCCTCATTTTCTGTTGTCATGTCACCACTGTAGAATTCAATGGGCAGCTGTTACCTGAGCAGCATCGGTCCCTCCGATCCACGGCCTTGGATCGCCATGAGAGACTCTTTGGATCATATGCTGGATGAATAGGAACTCATCTCTGCTGTGTATCGAGGCCAGGTGACCTCCCATGGCCATACAGTTGCGCTGCAAGAAGAAGTCTCAACTGAAGGTCTATTGATGATACACCACCATTTTAAGAGGATTTAATATCTAGACATATTGGTTACACTGATATGGTTAATAGGGTGAGATGCAGCCACCATGTCCTGTTAACAAGACTCAATGTGCTAATTTGCGTTCGGACACATATACGGTCAGATATATTTCATTGATTTCATTTAGTCAGAGTTATACAGCTCACAACAGCGCTATGATTGATATACAATACAATTTGTAATGATGATCCACTACTTAAACACTCAATGACCTGTGGGCTGGAGTCAACGTTAGGAGAAGAGGAGGAGAAGGTGGGTGTTGGCGGCAGTGCTTGACGTTGAATTTCTTCTCATTTGTCATGATACTCTTATGGATGTCATCTATACTTCTTGATACCATCATCTAGGCTTTTCCCCCCGAAACCACACTGTTCCTACTCTAGAGGCCACTGCTCCCACCCAGTTTGGCCTACCATCAAATGCTTGACCTCTTTGGAAAGCTGAGACCCTGTAGTTTCTTAGGGAATAATCAGAATAATTGTGTGATATACTGCATTATAGAGGCTAGTGTGGCAGGATAGCCAATAGCGGAGTCAGGGAGAATGTAAATTTGAAAGACAACTGTTTATCCCACCCCTCCGATTGAGCCCTGCCTACAGTGAGTTCCCAGGCCCTACATCTTGATGTGGGTCTGGCTGGTCAGGCTACCCCATAGGACTTTTGGCAATCCAAAATGCATACTGACAATTGAATGCTTACTGCACATGAACCCCTTTGTGTAGAAGCATAATCTTGGTCTCAAATGAAAGGCAAGGAATTATACAACTCCCTCTTTGATTGAATAATCAATTCATGTGGTACTAAAAGGGTGAGTACAAGTTAACAAACTGGAAGGTCTTCAATATGAAAGGAATAGGACTCACCTCAGCATTGGCCCAAGTTGTCTCAGAAGGAACAAACCGAAAGCAGCGGCTCTCAAACCCTGACCATCCCGGCGGGCAAATCAACTCGGAGGGCTGTGGGCATGGACCGCGGGGACACCTCACTTTTTATCAATGTTTGTTGTGTTAAAAAAAGGCATAGAATAAAGGTCATCATTTCATCCTTTTGGATAAATGAAACAATATGAAATATGGACTTGAGTGTGCTTATGCATTTTCATAAATCTTTTTTTTTCTAAATAATTTCAGTGGGACTGTCATTTATTTATTTTATTGTTATTTGATGTACCTTTACTCAATCAAAACAACACAACTGCACTTTTACTGACATTACCTGAAATACACAATTAAATAACATGAAAAATGGATTTATAGCGCAAAAAAGCTTATCAACTGTTACTTTTAAAATCACACACACAAAACAAAGTCTGCATACCTTGGGCATCTCCTCCGCAGCAGAGAAGGAGAGCGGAGAGGAGGAAGCTGCCTCTGCTGATCATGCTGCTGGCCAAAGCAAGAGGGGGCATTTGACATGGTGGAATTTGATTACATTTATTGAAATTTGAGATGTAAAAAAGCCAGACAGAACATAATGTAAGGTTTTAAGACATCAGAGTGTCAAAAGATAAGGCAAAAGGTATAGCCTATACAAAAGCCATCAGAGATCTCTTCTAGTCTTTGTAGAGGATGTAGGCAAGGGAAGTTCATATAGCATATTTCATACGGAGGCATTTCAACATTTATTTATCAGAAAAAGCAAATAAACATAGCTGCTTCAAAGATATTGAGAGGGACTTCTTTTCCTTTTCCAACACCTGAAAGTGAAGCTTCAAAGAATCCCACCAGTACCACTTAAGGTCGAAAAATAGAGGGAAAAAAGCCTACATTATAGTATATCTCTCCAATTTAGGCCATGTACTATATTTTTAGAGCAGTTGCAGTGTACCACAGAGTAAAAAAAAAAAAAAAACAGAAATAAAAAACACTAAACAAAAAGTTTCTCTTAGACAGTATTATTATCTGGAGCTATACACTTACCCTCAATCAGTTGTACAGTTGAGGAACTTCAGGAAGGTCAGGGTTAATATCAGCAACCCGTTATTCTCTTTGTTCCAGACTGATACTTTGGTGACTACAGTTACCATATATCAATGTTCGTTTATTTCCTGGTAAACGTGAGCAACATATCTTCAAATTCCTTAAAAGGAACATCTTCAACTAATGTTCTTGCTGATTGGTTACAATAACTCTTGATATTCTTTGCATAACTGAGTTGAATTTACCATTTAACCACACCTACAATGAACGGTCCTTCATTGATTGTGAAAGAGAGGGCACAGGAAGCTCATTCTTGCTCCTGTTACCAAACAGCTTACAATGAATAAGCATATATTTGCAGAGGGCTATACAGACCCAGATAGCAATTTCCTTTGGGCCGGATCCGCATGAAAGCCTTTAGATCCGTATGTAGCGGACCTACGGTATCTGACTGTGGGCCAGATGTGGCCCACACACAATAAGCGGACCCGTATTGCAGATCCGTACAACACAGAATAAGCGGACCCGTGTCACACACAATAAACGGAATCATATTGCAGATCCGTACCACACACAAGAAGTGGACCCGTACCACACACAAGAGGCGGACCCGTATTGCAGATCCGTACAACACAGAATAAGAGGACCCGTGCCACACACACACAATAAAAGGACCCGTATTGCAGATCCGTACCACACACAAGAAGCAGACCCGTACCACACACAAGAGGCAGACCCGTATTCATGGGTTTCATCAGGTCCCTTTGCACAGGTGTATCAATCACCATGCAGTCTGCATTGATAATCAAGGTGCTTCATTTTATACACCTGTGGAAAGGGACCTGATGAAACCCATGAATTGCAGATCCGTATACCACACAACAGAGCGGTAGATAAAACAGAGTGGCGACACTCCCATAGACCTCCGTAGGAAAAAATGGCAGTGCTTTTTCCAGGCTATTTCCTCGTTATAGGACTTTTGGAACTATTTACAGCCAATCTCTTGGTCAGTAGTTAATGAGTTAATTTATTACACCTTCCAGCATCTAGAAGTACATCCCACCCTCCTGGAATTCAGCCATTCAGCGCAGGTTTTTTGGAACTTTTGATCGCGTGGCGGCGACATCAAAGCGTGTCGCAACTCTCTCTGCTCTCTCTATGGCTCTGCCACACACAAGAAGCAGACCCGTACCACACACAATAAGCGGACCCGTATTGCAGATCCGTACAACACACAAGAAGCGGACCTGTACGGGTTCGCTTACTGTGTGTGGTACGGATCTGCAATACAGTTCCGCCTCTTATGTGTGGTACGGGTCCGCTTATAGGGCTCGGGATCATGACGTGAAAACTTTGCGGGCACAGCACAGCTAATACTATATTTCTGCTTCTTGTCTTCTGCATCTGAATGAATGGACATCACGTTCAGTGCGCTACCAACATGGCGGCAATATTCCTAGAATGCAAGTCGTGTGCCCGAGCCCTATTGTGTGTGGTACGGATCTGCAATGCGGTTCCGCCTCTTATGTGTGGTATGGGTCCGCTTCTTGTGTGTGGTACGGATCTGCAATGCAGGTCCCATATCACATATGACTTTAAGCAGACATTCACAACATCCCCAACTGGTCACCACTATAAAAAACTTTGCAGAAGAATTAAGGATGCTTATCACAATTTTTTGACTTTATAAACCTCATGGTTTAGATATAAAATATAACCTAGACATTCTCTGATAACTTTAATTATGTTTTGTGTAGGCCTACTTTGTTTGCTTGTTTGTTTGCTTTGTCTGCTTCCCAGCATGCATTGCAAATATTAGTTTTGAATTTTGAAACAATGTGGTTGGGATATTTTAGCTTATAGGCTAACCTACTCCACTGATGTTTTGAACAACAACATTACCAGATATGACCATTGACTTAGTAATTTATTAGGGGGGAAATACACCGTAGTCGTGAAAGTATTAGACCTAACCTGGTATAAATATCCAGCTAACTAATCTAATTATTATTCATCTGGACGTGATCATCAATCTCCAAGCCGCACCCACAGGTAAGATAAATAAGTGTGTGAAATTAAATATTAGACGGTAGGCCTAATTGCAAATCATTACTGCATGCCAATTACTGCTTAACAACGTTGACAGCTGTTTCACTCTCATAACACCACACGCTTCGTGACAAATTGACTTGGGTAATCTCCATGGCGCAAATGCTAAACGGTGAACAGGTAGTTGGGTTGAAATTCGAATTTTCCTCTTTTTACGTCGCAGTGACAAAATACGTTTTTTAAAAAGCTCTGAATCATCGCCGGGACGTTATCTTGTTTGTTGGGAGCAGTCTCAGCCCTTATTGCCACCAGATCAGTTAAACGGATCCAAAACCATTTTGGACCGATGTGCGTTTGGACGTCGGATCAGGTCCACAATTCAGATCCGTGCCGGATGGCGTGGTAGGTGTGTTTTGCTATCTGGGACGGACCTGGACGAGTGCAAGTTCATATCTGCCGCAAATCCGTCAAACAGATCCAAAACAATTTTGGACCGATGTGCGTTTGGACGCCGGATCAGGTCCATTATAAAGATCCGTGCCGAATGTTGTGGTAGCCTACATGTGGCCCAGTTCCGTCCCAGTGCAGTTTTGCTATCTGGGGAGGCATTTAGGTGAGGTGACCATGTTTAAAAAGAGTATCTGTGTGTTTACTTGAAGGTATCTAGCCTACATATGAGTGACTTGACACTGTCATGACACATGAATTATCCCTAACCTTAACTTGTCATGACAAAAATTGAATGACAATCGAATGAGCTAATGACAATAAGCTAATGATAATAAGCTTTATGTTAGAAATGTATAACGCTTATGACATGTTCATGACAGTGTCATGTCACTCTTATCATATGTGTGAGTGTAACTGTTTTCTTAACTTAACTTAACTGACCAGGAAAGACCATTTAGACCGAAAATATTTTATTCACTTGCTTACTTGATACCAACCAAAAGTTTGGAGTGAGGCCCAAAACTCACTGTGTACACAAATACACAATGACATTGCAAGAACGTGCTCTTATTGAAAACAATGTTTTGCAATATACTTTTGAAAATGTGAATGTCCTGAAGCATTAAAGCAGCAGAGAAAAACTGTTTCTCATGCCTTGATTACCCAATTTATAGTACCATAATCACCATGACACAACACTGTTTTAGATTCATTACTGTAAATTAGATTCAACTTAATTTTTATTGCGCAGAGTACACATAGACAATGAAATGCCGTTTGTTGCATGCGGTTGAGATGGCCGTGAGTATTGTTTGTTTCCCAAGCCGCAATATCTTGTGTACTATGCCACCGGAGGTATTCAGTAATTAATTATTGAGATGTTCATGGGAGTATGAATTGTGATTGTATATGCCGGCTTTTATTGGTTGTGGTGTGCTGATTGTTTCCTTTGTTCTTTTTTACAGCACACACACAAACACTACAGTAATACAGCCACAAGAAGAGAAACAACAATTTGTCCAGTTATCTTCAATAAATACACTCATCCTTGGTGACCTTGGCTAAACTCTGTCTGTGTCCTCCTCCTTCCAGCCCAACTCTCCAACCATCTGACTGGTTTACCTGTTCCCTGCCTCTCTCCGAAGTGTCCCAGTCCCCTATCCTATTGAGAGTAGCACCATCTCATTCACCTTTTAAAAAAAAGATTCAGGCGCTGTATTGTCTCGAATGTCAGGTATAGCACTAAGCAGTATGTTGTTCAACAGTGATACTGTATGTTGTCCCAGTATATTCTGTTCAAGAAGTATGATCATTCTGTAACGATCCTGTCCTGTCCTGTCCTCCCTGTCTAGTGTTTTTTCCATCTTGTCTGCTCCTAAGGTAACTTCCTGTTGTCTTTGTTGCTTCCTGTGTCCTGTGCCATGTGTTCCTTTGTTTTCTGTGCCATGTGTTCCCTGTGTCTGTGTCTCTGCCCCTCACCTGATCCTTGTTTAATTTAGCTTAATTATGGTTTCCAACACCTGTGTACACCTGTCTCTTGTTTTACCTTGTTCCTTGTAGGCTACACCTGTCTCTTATTTTAACTTGTTCCTTGTAGGCTACACCTGTCTCTTGTTTTACCTTGTTCCTTGTACACCTGTGTCTTAACTTTGTTACCCCTGTGTATTTAAACTCTTTGACTCCCCTCAGTCTTCGTTGGTCATTAGTCTTGTTAAGTGGTGTATGTGTAGTCGTGGTTAAGATTGTGTTGTTGAGTTTTTGGATATTCATAAAGATTCCTGGTTTGCCTTATCTCGCCTCACCTCGCCTTGCTTTTGGGTCCACACTCTCTCCTCTCCTAGCATACATCCATGACACATTCCGTGTCAAATCACCCAGTGGCGGAAAGTGACCCTCTCCGAAAAAATCGGGGAAAAAATCACTGGTGTTTGTAGTAAACCAATGCATAAATCTTAATTAGCGTATGTATCATAGTTCCTCGTGACCTGCCTGAATTAACGCTGCGCTCCATTTCAGTCAGGACCACTTTGTCTCTAAGATAGCATTATACTATTGCATGATATTAACTTTGGCGGTATGCTCTGTTCTGGGGCCCCCCTACCCTTCCGTGTTCAAACATAGAAAGCCCAAGGCAGGGAGAACAGCAATAAGCCCCCCATGGGGTACAGAACAGAACAAACATCAATGACAAGACATTGTTAGGTCAGAAGTATGAGGTGGTTAAGGGGAGGAGGTGGGTGGCAAAATGGCCACTGGCAGCAAATTGGTAAAGTAAATAAGCGCTCTGAATGATCTCCATCAATTAAAGCAGGGCCTGGCCAATCAGCTGGCAATCAGCAGAGCTGTTAGATTGACAGTAAGCTGGGCCATCCAGGGAAGCAAGACTATGGCCGCGTTCAGACTGCAGATGAATCTGATTAAAATCTGATTCCTTCTCATATCCGATTTTTAGGGCTGACTGTTCACACTGCCTTTAGCAAGTGTCCATATCGGATATGGCTCTGTTCAGACTGGGTGAGTCACATTAGTAACAGATCTGACAGGTTGCTGTAGCAACGAAAACAAACATTTCTGCCATCAGGAGGAAATACTTGCTAATTTGATGTGATTAAACATAGAACAATACAACTAGGTGAGTGTTCATTGAATGCATGCATACGTGTGCGCATTTGCGCGACAGAAACCGAAACTAATCAGTGGCAAGCTCCGCTTCAAACTGTCGGGAGGCTATTTAATTATTTAACGGCATTTAATAGAACGATGTGAATTCTTGCAACTTCCATAGAAACAGAGCAGAGACTGTATAATGCTCTATTTAGCATTGAGTATTGTAAAGTCACGTTTAATAGGCCTATAACATGGTCAAAAGACATAGCCATAACGTTGCTCCACAACTCGAAATAGGTGGGCGGTCACGCACGTAAAGTCACGTCATGGACAGTCAAATCCGATCTGAGTTTTGGGAGCTGTTCAGACCAAAGACCATAGAGCGCTACGCTGGTTCAGACTGCATCTGCTGCATCTGTCCATATCCGATACGAATGCGATATGAAACTACCTCCTGGATGTGGTTTGCAACCGTTTCGCAAAAATCGGATTTCATGTGACCTGTACTGTTCAGACTTCAACGTGACATCCGATACAAATCTGAATGGGCGAAAAATCGGATTTTGGCTGGCAGTCTGAACGCAGCCTAAGTGACCTGCCTGAACTGACGCTGTGCTCCATTTATGCTAAATCCTCTTGCTACATATATGATGACCAGTCAGTCTTACTCTTATGTGTGTAGGCCTATAATTTGCTTGATCAGTTCATTTTCTCTAATTAAGATTTATATGAGTAGCATGTTGTTCATTTTGTAAGAACTATTTGGATTAATTCAACTAAGAACCATGAAATGTGTGTTTAGATTGGATATGTGTAGCTCTCTTACTCCTCCATTGACTTCCATTGTATTAAAAGAACACCACATGTGGTGCAAAGTGGTACTGCAAATCCAACACAAGTTCAGTGGATTTATAGAGAATATTTTATATCTTTAATACATTTTTAAAGAGACCCTATGCAACTTTCTGCAGGAGACGATCGCTCCTTGTTTACATCTGGAAATCTGAGACGAAGAACTACGCTTGCTATTTATATATTTAAATATAGCCTATACATGTATAAATATACACGTTAAAGCTGTCGGGGAAGCTCTGCAGAGAAAATGCAAGCATAAACGAGCGGAAACGAAAAACGAAACCGAAACCAGAGATGAAATCGCCAATCCTGCATAGTTCCTCTTTAAAAAATGCTCTGACAATATGATAATGATTACAATTAACGTTAATGCATGGACATGACCTTATAGTCCATATATGAGTAGGAAAAAATCTAATGAATTTGTGTCACATACTTTTTGAATGAGAAGCCCTCAAAGGTGATGATGTCTTCTCACATAACGAATTTATTTTCAGAGCTTTTCAGAGGGGAAATTACACACAATACCTCTGATCTGATTGGATTTTTTAATTCAACAGGAAAATGTGCTTCTATTCACATTGTTTCACTAATGTGTGTGAAATATCAAAGGAGCCTATACTGTAATACTGCAAGTTGAACAAAAAGGATTGTTCACCATGCTGAAAATGACTTGAAGCTTCAAAGGGCAGTAGTTTTTGAACCATTAGTGATAGATATACTATTTAGGATGTATGCATATGTTTAGTCTACACACACCTGTGATTTTTTTTTTCAGATTTCTTTGGAGAGGGTCACTTCCCAAATTTAGCTGAAATTGGGTGATTCCACACGAAATGTCCCATAATGAAAATAAGTTGGACTTGCAATGTTCTTGTTAGCTATGTGGCACTTTATAAACTTTTATTGCCTAAATGTTACAATGTTATAACAAATGTGACTTTATTGTATTGTTTGAATAGACCTACTATGAGATTAAATAACTTTATTGAATTTATTTTTTGTGTGGTAGAATTTTAATTGTATTATTTTTTTGTTTTAACATTACATCACATGCATTGCATTGAAAATAAAGTAAGCAATAATTCTGCTTTCAATTACTTTATATTCATGCACTTGAATAACATAGTTACTGTTTAGGTCAGTGGGAGCTTGCTTTTAATCTTGAAATGGAAGCATGTCTCAGCACCTCCTCAGCCCATGGAACACACTGATGAATACGAATACTCACAGGAGATATCATTCCAATATTCTGAGGGAGGAAAAGATAGTTTCATCATCAAGCCTAGACAGCTATGGGAATTACAGGAATATAGTAATGTACTGAAAGGCTGTGCTTAGTGATTGGGAGATTGAATTTAGCTGCTTTATAATAATCTCTATACCTATTCAGCCTATACTTAACCATGAGCTGCTATAATATAGTTCTGCCCAGATTCTAGAGTGGAGCGCGTAGATCTTTGGTTCTGACTGTAGTTAGTAAGACTCTCTACATATATGGATTCAAGGTTCTCATTCCAAAAGAAATATTAGTATAGTAGATTAGAAAATACAGTAGATTATGAAGATTTGAAACTGTACCTCCATTGAGATGTATACAATTCTCAGCTCCACCACGATTGTTAGGTTCACCAGTTTTCCAGTGAGTATAGTCAAACCTAGACCCATCACTCCAAAACCACACACCCTCCTGAGAAAGAGACATCATTTCAACTTAAACAGGTAACATTGTTAACATTATTTTAGCTTAAGCTAATATATCTTAAACCTGGCCATGCATTGTTAACTAAGTCATATTTTGTGTTATTGTCATGTGTTACCATGAATTCAATGGGCAGCTGTTACCTGAGCAGCATCGGTCCCTCCGATCCACGTCCTTTGTACATTAGAAGAGACTCTTTGGATCAGATTCTTGATGAATAGCAATTCATCTCTGCTGTGTACCGAGGCCAGGTGACCTCCCATGGCCATACAGTTGCGCTGCAAGAAGAAGTCTCAACTGAAGGTCTATTGATGATACACCACTATTTTAGGAGGATTTCATATCTAGACATATTGGTTACACTGATATGGTTAATAGGGTGAAATAAAGCCACCATGTCCTGTTAACAAGACTCAATGTGCTAATTTGTGGTCGGGTCACATCGTTCATGATCAGAACACAGGAAAACAGGAAATATTTTGTGGATATCATTTAGTCAGAGTTATACAACTCACAACAGTGCTATGATTGATATGCAATACAATTCATGTAGTACTGAAAGGGTCAATAAACACTCAATGACATGACCTGTGGGCTTGGGTCAACACATGGTTAGGGGAAGAGGAGGAGAAGGCAGGCGTCGGCGGAAGCGCTTGATATTGAATTCCTTTTCAATTGGTCATGATACTCTTACAGATGTCATTTAAGGAATTGTACAACTCCCTCTGATTGACAAGCAATTCAGGGTGAATACAAGTAAACAAACTGGAATTTCTTTAATATGGTAGGAAAAGGACTCACCTCAGATTCGTCCCAAGCTCTTCCAGTATAAACAAACTGAAAGCAGCGGCTCCCAAACTCTGACCATCCCACCGGGCAAGTCCTCATACACTCTAAGAATGAAAAGGTTCTACAAATGGTTCTTGGGACAAGTACACTGTTCCCCACATTACTCTCTGTAACTCTGTTCTAATGAGTGCAGAGTATAATTCTGTTACAATGAGGTTTTTTTTACACTTTAGTGGAATTAAAGCAATATTAAGTATAGTGAATCAAATAACAACTCATAGAAAACATGAATAAAACATATTTTAAACACAGGAGTGGCCGATAAAGAAAATACTTACGTGGAAACGACACTTTCGTGGAACACACTGATGAACAGACTGATGGATGACTGTGCTGACAACCGTAATCATCCCACTTCCCTGAGGAAAACAGAGAGCTTCATCAATCCCACCCGTAAGACAAAACTACATAGTGAAATGCTTGGACTGCTAATATGTGAATGGCAGGTATATTGTACTTCAGTCAAAGTGTTGACATGAGATATGACATTAAGGAATCAAGATTCTCAGGAGGTTTTCAGGCAAGCAGTACCAGAGTATCTTAAATGAAGATTAGGAATGTTACCTTTATGCATATGTAAACAATGCTGGCCACCAAGATTGTTAGGCTCACCAGCATACCAGTGACTGAAGTCAAACTTGGTCCCATCACTCCAAAACCACACACCCTCCTGAGAAAGAGACACACCACTTCACCCTAGGTATCTGCAGTGCTGTTTTAATCAAACTGGGCGTACATCATTCTGTGTTTGTTCTGTGTTGTCATAGCCTTCATCTTCTGATCTTATTTAGTGTATGGTCAGTAGATTGGTGTATTTATATGTATTCATATTCTACTGCTCTCTGTACTCAAAGCACTTTACAACTATAACTTCACATTCTCCTATTGACACGTGTATGTGAAGGATGCCATGCAAGGGACATGTCTACACACAGAGAGCAGTTTGGGGTTCACTCATTCTGACAGGGTCAGGGAGAACTGAGATGTAGCCTGAACGATTCCTTTACCTCTCGTGCCCTGCCACTGACAGATTGCCGCTGTTACCTTAGGAGCGTCGGTTCCTCCAATCCATGTATCCCAGGGCTTGAAAATGTTTTTGTTGATCAGATTCTCAATGAAAGAGGACTCATATTGGCTGTGTACCGAGGCCAGGTGCCCTCCCAACTTCATACAGTTACTCTGAAAAAAGGTTCAATTGTTCAAAGTTTTATTGATGATAAACAAAAGGTGGGCAACATATCATAAACCTAAAGGAATTGGCTTGAGTTATGTTGAGGTCCCAGAATTATGGAAGCTTCTTCAGGTGAAGCGATAATATATACAGTATATGTACAAGGACAGCATGCTGTTTTAGATATAGAATATTATCATCTAAAATAGCTGTTTTTGCATAAATGCTGTCCAAAAAGATATAATCATGTGAACATTCAGACCATGGACATTATGTGTCTCTAGAAATATTGCGATGACAACTATACATAACTCCTCTATCATAGAAGACAAGTCTGTGTTAATGTGCATAACATGTAGAGGTGCAGTGTCTTTCAACAAATGATCATGAATACAGCTTATTTAAGCAAAAGAGTGGGACACACCTCAGCTTCAGCCCAGGATCTTTCAGCTTGGACAATGTAAAAGCAGTGGCTCCCATATTTTGACCAACCCTTACGGCAAGTGCACTCTGAAAATGAAACGGTGCCACAAATGTTTGTAATAGGGACAAACCGCTGTTCCCCACAGTATGGAGATCACGCAGGTCTACCTTCAACCTTCTGAACCCTCTGTACCTCCAAAATTAAATGAATTATCAATTATCATTAAAAATAGAGGTAACGCTTTAGAATAACATGTGCTTATTAGCTATTAACAGTGCATAATAAGCAGTTAACAATTAGTTACTAACAGTTAGTTAACTGTTGCTATACTTTAATAACATTAACTAACTGTTAACATACAGCTAATAAGCACATGTTATTCTACAGCGTTATCAAAATAAATTATTTTATTGTTATTTGATGCATCTTTACTCAATCAAAACAACACAACTGCTCTTTTATTGATATTACCTGAAATACACAATTAAAGACTTGTTAATATTTTCAAAAATGGATTCATAGCATTGAGAAGAGCTCACCAATACTTTTAAAATCACAAAACAAAGTCTGCATACCTTGGGCATCTCCTCCGCAGCAGAGAAGGAGAGCGGAGAGGAGGAAGCTGCCTCTGCAGATCATGCTGCTGGCCAATCAATAAAAAGTAAATAAACAGATGCAAAGTACAGCATTATGGAAGTACAGCATAATTCTGCTAGAGCCCATGTAATACTTGAACATGTATAGCCATTTTAAAGAAAAATTGAGAGGGACCTCTTTTTTTCCCCAAAAATGCCTACATGATACATTTCTCCAATTTAGGCCATGTACTATGCATTTCATTTTTAGAGCAGTTGTTATGTGCCACAGGGTAAAAAACTGAAATAAAATAGCAATAAACAAAAATATTCTCTTAGACAGTTATCTGGAGCTACACTTGCCAGTCAATAAGTTGTACAGTTGTGGAACTTCAGGATGGTCAGGGAATATCAGCAACCCGTTATTCTACTCTCTGTTCCAGACTGAGACTTTGGTGACTACAGTTACCATATATCAATGTTCGTTCATTTCCTGGCAGACGTGAGCAATATTTGTTCCAATTCCTTAAAAGGGACATTTCATGGTGATTGGTTACAATAACACTTTATATTGATTGCATCACTGAGTTGAGCCTATACCATTTAACCACACCTAAACGGTCCTTCATTGATTGTGAAAGAGAAGGCTTGTGAAGTTCTTTCTTGCTCATGTTACCAAACAGCTTACAATGAAGAAGCATATTTGCACAGGGCTATGCAGACATTTAGGTGAGGTGGCCATGCTTTAAAGGAGTATCTGTGGCTTTTCAGATAGCCTAGCTATTTTATCCACTGATGGCAAACTTTACTTGGTAACACTTGATATAAGAGTGACTTGACGCTGTCGTAATACATGAATCCTAACCTTAACCTACAGTAACTTGTCATTGCAAAAATCGAATGAAACAGAATGACAGAAGCCTACAGTATGTCATAAATGTTTATGACTTGTTTATAATGTTTATGATACTGTACATTCAATCTCATGTCACTCACAGCTCAACTGACCAGGAAAGACCATTCAGACCCAAAATAACTTGCTTACTTGATACCAGCCAAAAGTGAGTCGGAGTGAGGCCCAAAACTCAAACAAATGACACAAACCAAGAACTTGCTCTTATGGAAAACAATGTTTTGCATTATACTAGGATTTTGAAAATGTGAATGTCCTGAAGCATTAAAGCAGCAGAGAAAATCTGTTTCTTCTTGATTACCCAATTTATAAAACAATCCTCTGAAAGGCACTGTAGTATCATAATCACCACAGAGACATAACATTGTTTTAGATTCATTAGATTAGATTGAACTTTATTTATTATTGAGTACACGTACAGAGACAACGAAATGCATTTTGTTGCATGCGGTTGAGGTGGCCGTGAGTATTGTTTGTTTCCCAAGATGCAGTATATAGGTTGTATATAGGAAAATAAGTTGTTTCCTTTGTTCTTGTTACAGCACACACACACACACACACACACACACACACAACACACACACACACACACACACACACACACACACACACACACACACACACACACACACACACACACACACACACACACACACACACACACACACACACACACACACACACACAAACACCTAATACAGCAACGAGAAGAGAAACAACAATTTGTCCAGTTGCCTTCAATAAATACACTCATCCTTGGTGACCTTGGCTAAACTCTGTCTGTGTCCTCCTCCTTCCAGCCCAACTCTCAAACCATCTGACTGGTTTACCTGTTCCCTGCCTCTCTCCGAAGTGTCCCAGTCCCCTATCCCCATCTCATTCACCTTAAAAAAAGAATCAGACAATATAAAGTATATCTAGTCTGTATTCTGTCTCAAATGTCACGTACAGTTTAGCTAAAGAAGTATGTTGCTCAACAGTGATATGTTGTCCCAGTATATTCCGTTCACTCTCATGCAAATTGAATGTTTGAAAATCTAATACTTGTTTAAGTTATGTTTCAAATCTGTTCCTATAATGTTATGATCATTCTGTAACTATCCTGTCCTGTCTTGTCCTCCCTGTCTAGTGTTTTTTCCATCATGTCTGTGTAGCAGGATTGATTCTGCTCCCCTGTGTTTGGGTTCCCCCTGCACCTGTACCTGTTGGTTCAGTCCAATTAGTATGCCCTTACTGTAAGTGGTTACAAAAGGGGTAAATTGATGCCACCTGGCAGAGGGCCTTTTTGTGAATGACTGCTTACCAGAGGGGGGAGAAGAAGAGAAATGCACTGCATCTCACCGTCACCAAATACACATCTGCCATTCAAATTCTAAAGCTAACAGCCCTACCATGCACACTGACTCATCAGATGTATAGTCTAGATGGAAACAGGGATCCACACGCACCCCCCAGCTTTTTTTATGCCACCTGATTTTTTAGAATCCTTAAAGTGTTTATTTTCAGAATTTGCCAGGTACCAAGCTGAAATAATGTCCCAAAGGCTTCATTTTTAACCCTTTGTTGGACCCGACCGGAACCCGAAAAACCGAATAATTATATAGAAAGAGGCATAACATTTGAAGTAAACAACATACAGAGACAAATGAACACATTTTCCATACATTTCTAACCCCAGGAATTGAATGAAATGGTTATTTTTGACATTTGACAAAATATTGACCCTATTTCTGGACAAAAATGGCAAAAAATAGCCAAAAATGTGTAACGGATCAACTATTTTTTCGTTTTCACAAGCACATAGGGTGTTTTTTTTTCACTACCATATATTTTTTGAAAGGTCTGGATGTGTATGAATCTGAATATGAATCTGAATGTTAATATTGAACATTTTGGGTTGCACTACTTGTTTTAGCCCAAAACCGATTTTAAGCAATTTTAGCAGAGATTACCAATTAGAAAATAGACACTTTAAGGATTCTAAAAAATCAGGTGGCATAAAAAAAGCCGGGGGGTGCGCGTGGACCCCTGTTTCCATCTAGACTAATGGGCAAGCACCTGTCACACAGTTTTACAATTAGCAATCAGAGCTTTAGTACTACAGTATTTAGTAGTACAGGCAGATGCAGAGCCAGAGGAGTGAGAGTAAGAGGAGGAGGACGGGGAAGCCAAGGACCGTAATCTCTGATGAGATCCGAGCCACTAGAACATTGCAGTGTTGTGTATCAATACAGTACAGTGCCGTACAGTACAATACAGCTCAATGAGCACAGTAGTACAGTATTGCCTGTGGCCTGTTCTGTAGGACTGTAAAAATAAAGTATGTTTTAAGTATTTGGGGAAAGTATTCCTACTTTGTATTCCTACACAGTATTTACAGTATTTTACTATTTGTTTGACAGCTAAAAGATTACCAACACAAGGGCTTCTGTCTCCTGAACAGGAAACTGAAATCAGGAGCATTGTCCTGGAAGAAAACGCCATAACATTACGGCAAATACAAAGAAAAATAATAGAAAACAATGAGATATTTAAAAATATTGATAGGGTAAGCATATCAACTTACTGTATCAGTTTATCTACTGTTTGTAGGCCCAAGTCATTATGATGAATAAGTGTTTTCATTGGCATGCGGGCATGTGGTTGGCGATCATATACTTTCCACCGCCATGCAGAAAATAATTCCTCAATTGCATTTAGAAAGGGGCTGTAAGGGGGCAGGTATACAACTTTTGATATATGAAATTGATATGGTTGTTGAACTAGTCTCGGACCAGAGCAGCCCTGATGTCATCTGAGACACATCTCTGCACTGGTCCTCGTCTTTGTCCTTGTCCTCTTCCACGTCCGACAGCTCTCTCTCTCTCTTTGTCCTCCTCTAACATTTACTCTCACTGTCTCCATGCTTGTTAAGTTCTCAAAATGGCTTTACTGTAATACCGGAGGCCTATTTGTAGTGTTAAGGTTCAGACCGATTGGTGTTCTGTTTTCTGTGCTAGTGTTTTCAAGGCTGTATGTAACTTCCTACAATTCCCAGATGAGTTGTGCATTCTTAACAAAGTGTTTTCCAAATGATAACAGGAGATTTTGTTTTTGAACAAAGTGTCTTAATGTAAGAAAATGTGTGTTGCAGAATTGCAATCATAGTGCGAAGTTGACAATGTGTCTTAGCTATGGTTTCAAATTCACAGTGTTTACAAGTATGCAACAAGAAGTTTAAGTATTGAGACTATGGTCTAAGCATTTGATTTTAGTGTGTAAGCAATAGGCAAAAACTGTAACTGCATTACATTTGGGCAAAGTTTTGAGTGTCACATCCCCATTACCAACGTCTGCTTACTGGCAAGGTTTTGCAACAGCGGTGCATGTGACGTGGTGAGTAGGTAAGGAGGGTTTACATCTCGTACAAATGGATGTTGGGTGAAATGGGCTCTTCCTGAACGCTTTAGAAAAGTAAGAAAGTCATCCAAAGTGAGAAGCTGATATGTGTTTGCATTTGTGTGTGTGTGTGTGTGTGTGTGTGTGTGTGACAGATTGAGAGACTGAATGCATTTGTGTGTGTGTGTGAGAGAGAGATGAGACATATTGTGTGCTATTACCTGTGTGTGTGTGTGTGTGTGTGTGTGTGTGTGTGTGTGTGTGTGTGTGTGTGTGTGTGTGTGTGTGTGAGTGTGAGAGAGAGAGACAGACAGAGTAGCAGACCTGGAGGAGATGCTGGTGTGAGATGTGTGTTGGAGATGGAGATCAATGGAGTGCTCTGGGCTGACTGGAGAACATTGGAACTCTCCTGCTGCGTCCACACTCAAGACACTCGAGCTAAGACACACAGGGGAGGGAGCCTACGCCACCCGTTGACTGCCATCGACTCCTGTTCTGCCCCAAACCACGTCAGCCTCTCAGCCTTGGATATCAACCAGTTGTGAGGTTTACCTTGGTTGAACCAGACATTACCTTTCACGAAAAAGACAAAAACATTACATGCTAGTTCATGAATTCAACTGAACTCTACGTACACTTTGGAGTGGTTGTTTGTTATATTCCCGTCGAGTCCAGTAACTCCGTTCAGCCAGTTTAAATTTCTATGAATCATTTCCAGGAGAGGTTGGACAGTAGGCTACAGAGCGGAGTGCATTTCTCTCCAGCACCTTGTTCTCTGGAGCTACAGGCCCACACCAGAGCTTACAGGTTAACAGCTAAGAAAACGCATTAATTTCAATGAACATTTAACACTCACCATTTTATTGGTAGTGGTGGTAAATGTGAAAAATACATAAGACACTCAGTTACAGTTGCTGAAGAAGAAGAGGCGATGTATTGAAAGGTTGCAGAATGGGCATTTGTAATTCCACCTGCACTTAATAATATGCCAAATAAGCTTAAATGTATGCATTACTCAACATGTGCTAGCATCTTGCCTGATCAGTTTGCCTAGTTCAGTGCAACTGAATGCTTACGTATGAGGAAACCCTGAAGATGGAGTTTCTGTAATGGCCAATTACCACAATACATTCCTGTCACTCAAGTGGAGCACACTGCACACACACTCACATTAATTGGTGTTAGCTTCTGTAATCAACAGATTAATATGAGGTGAGACAATCATATATCACATTAATGCAATTTAATTTTGACAGTGGCAATTACCTCTTACTGCTACTATTACAATTGTATAGGTTTATAGATGTATACATTCACATAGCTGTGCCTGAAGACTTTAGACTTTAACTTTTAGACTAACAATTGAAATACCACTGGTATGTTTCTGTCTGCCAGTCTTAAAGTTGCTCAATTAATGAAGCCCAAGCCTGTCTGTAAGGAGCAGCTCTCTGTAATAATCCCACTGCCATTTAAGAGCTTCCTAGGTAAGAGGTGGCCAGGCAGCATTTGAACACAGACCCAGGAGCCTAATTGGCCTGGAAATGGGGCCCTATTAGTTAATAGTTTCTCAGAACTGTGCATTACCCAGAAGAAAGGTACATCTCTCAAGTGCCTCCTCCATTTTAAGTCAATCTAGGAAGATGTGGCTTATTCCCTATCTGACATCTCCTTCCCAAGACATCCACGGTCTGTGAGGTAATTGGAGTACCCTGAGTTATGTGGAGGTGGGGACTTCCTTGCTGCAGTTAAATGGATAATGTGCAGCTAAAGATGCACTCCAGTCATTGATTAACCCCTAAACCCCATCTCAGTTCCTCAAAGAGTCATATTTGTACGTTTTGTTAATTTACAAAAAATCCCTTCATAGTCCTTGAAATACGCAACTCAAGCCCCTCTGCCTTATCTTCAATGTGGGGAGCAAAATGTTGATCCAAAATCGATCCATAAACACACCTCAAGTCAGTCAGGACTGGACAATATCAGGCTGATTCGTTATTCTGAAACATCAGATGATACACCCCCCGTCTAAACCAGAAATACTCTGCTGTGGTCTACCATTTAATGGTACAATTTAGTGGTACTTTAATGCAGTTTGTGGTATTGTGCAGTTATGAGATTTGAGGAGTAAAAAGAATCTGGGGTCTTTCTTTATGGATGATAACGAGTTCAAACGTGTGTGTGTGTGTGTGTGTGTGTGTGTGTGTGTGTGTCCCATCCCCCAGTTTCTATGAGTTGACAGTATGTATTGATTACTGTGCTGTAATTGTAGGCTACTGTACCTACTGGAACAATCTTGAACAGAAGCCTACATTGCTGGCATATACAAAGCACTAGGTGTAGAAAGTATACCTCTACAGTATGTTGTTGCTGATTTGAACGGGTAATGGAGCTGGTGCATTTGTGTATCATTTTGTTTGCAAGAATGACGTTTTGAAAAATAATTGTTAGGTTTCAATGACAAAATTTGTTTGCTTTAAAGGAATAATTCGGTATTTTACACTTTAAGCCCGAACTTTAAACGAACGTTTAGGGGTGTTTTAAGGACAGAATAGACCATGCACAAAGCAAACAATGTTAAGCCATACAGAGCTCAATTCTAAAGCTGCCAAATTCCACAAACAGGCTCAATCGTCAACATTTCAGTGTCAAACACTCGTTTTCATGCTAGGCAATACAGAAAACGGGCTTAAAGTGTAAAATACCGAACTATTCCTTTAACGTAGATGAGTTGTTTATCTCCAAGGGTTATTTGTCTTCCTGGTTTGAGTGTAGAGTTTTCACGAAATTAGCTCAATTTTGCAAAAAAAAAAGAAAAAAGAAAAAAAAGTCTGTAACTTCCTCTGTTGTTAAATGATACACTGGCTGTCGCATGAGGAGCCAACAGCGAGGAGAAGAGGGCCTAGAGGAGTGATGATGAATGGCAATGACATCACAGCCAGTGGACAGCCATTGCGACGGTCAGTCTGCGTTGGGTATTGGGTCACTCTCTGCTGTTGTACAGTGTGGCAACCGCTTCTCCAGGGCCATGAAATGGGGCATTAAATTGTGCAGTAAATAGTCTCTCTCTGCCACATAGAGAGGCTCCTTTGGGTGTGATGTGTGTGTTGCTGAGCCAGAGTGGACAGTGTTCATTATTCTGTGGTAGCAATATCAATGGCATATTAAACTAATGTTGCGCAGAAAATGGCAGTGTCTTCTCAGACTCAGTGCTGAGAGATCTTATGGCTAATAAATACATAATCATCAATCTTAAAATATGAAAAGCTTATGTTGGGCAAATCAGAGATACATAGGGTTTCATAATTGAGTGCTTAATCCAAATATCTAAGCAACAAAAAACAGTGGATCCAGTTACGAAACCATACAGTATGTTATCTGCATTCAAATTCTGTTGAATTTATTTGGAGCATTAAAAATGTACTTCAGTTGGCAATACATGAAATTGTTATGTATGATTAAACTGACTGCATTTACAAAGCTCAAATCCAATCAATGGAAACCTTTACTGATGACCAGGTCTGTGCTCCAGAGGTCAAATCCTGTTTTCCTTTCCCATGAAACTGTCCATGCTGCTGCCATCCTGTCTCATAAATCAATTTGAGAAGACTGTAATTGTGTTCTGTCCTGTCCTTTTCTTTCTTACCTGCTGTTGCGCCATCTTATTTTTTTTTCTTGGCCTGACCAGGCCACTTAGGTCTACCATTCTACACACACACACACACACACACACACACACTTACAAACACACACACACACACACACACACACACTTACGCACACACACACCCGCAAACACACATATATATACACACACACACCTACACACACACACACACACACACACACACACACACATGGTGCCTGGTCTAGGCAGTTGATTCATTTTCTGTGATTCCTCTGATCAATAACCAATCTGCGGATGAGTTCACAGAGTGGGCTTGGATGAAGTAGGGGGCAAGAGTGAGTGTGTGTGTGTGTGTGTGTGTGTGTGTGTGTGTGTGTGTGTGTGTGTGTGTGTGTAGGGGGTGGAGGAAGAGTGTAAATCTCCCCTAAAATGGGACTGATTCATGCCTCTGGACCACAAGAATCAGCCAGTCAGCAATATTCAAGATGACCAGAGAGAGAGAGAGAGATGGAGAGAGAGAAAGAGACGGATGGACAGATGATGGGTAGAGGATAGCGATAGATTACAGAGAGCCAGGAAAGGCCTGCCACCAAAACAACGCTGTGTAGGACGGACCCAGAGACGGAGACAAGAGTGAGTGGACAGAGAGACAGATAGAGGGTCAGAGAGAGAGAGAGGAGGGGGGGGGCAGAAAGAAAAATAGAGAGGGATAGAGAGCAAGAGAGAAAAGAGAGAGAAGTGGAGGATGAATAGAATAGAGAAAGACTGAGAGAAAAGAGAAAGGAGTGGAAGCCCATCATACACACTGACCAACCTCCTTGCCTTTAACACACACACACACACACACACACACCAGGAAGCACACTGGCCCTGCTGTGCTTCCCCATGATTAGCAATGATGATGATTAGCCGTCGCCTTGAGGACTCTCAGGCCCTGATGAGGAGGTGCTCCATCTCTGTCTCCGCGCTGACCGAGCAGCACTCCCCCCCCACCCCCCCACTGATCAAGCAGCCGCACTGCCCTGCACACACACACACACACACACACACACAGAGGAAAGACACACCCACTTACACACGCTCACAAATGTTTATAGAATAAAACACATACATGTAGACACAGACCAGCACATTCACATAGAGAATAAAGTGCACTGCACATACATAAGGAAAAAAGAATATACGTACTATCACACTCTAACAGGGAAACTACACCTGGCACCTAACTGAAGAGTTCGCAACGCGTTAAAAAAACATTTTAGAAGACTGGTCTATTTTTTCCCCGAATGTACGTGCTGATATCACGTCTGGTGTAGCTACTTCCATTGATTATAGGGGAAGCTAATTGTTGCAGCAGACTTACGCGAACGGACGCTTCAGTTCTGTTACAGTTGCCTCGTGTGGCTTCCCTGTTAGAAGGAGCAACATACAGAACTAGAAATGCAATTCCAAGGAATTACCAGTGCATGAAATGCAAAAATAGATAGATAATGTAGATATGGTTACCAAGGTGTAGCTAGGGTAAATATGGTGGTTGCATAGTTTACAGAGAGTTGATAGTGTGAAGGTAGACAGTTTAAAGCTGAAACATTTTGATTTGCTGATTTCTATTCATGTTAAAATGTTAACTATGGTAACAATGATAACCAGGTTGATTGGTTAACTTAGCTACTGATTTCATGCAGTAATGGTAAAAAGGTTAACTATGCTAACTATGCTCACAGTGTTAACCAGGTTGATTAGCTAACTTAGCTAATGATTTCTAGCAGTTATGCTAAAAATGCTAACTATGCTAGCAATGCTAACTATGGTAACAATGCTAACTTAAACTAACAATGCTAACCAGGTTGATTAGCTAACTTGACTGATGATTTCTAGCAATAATGCTAAAAATGCTAACAATGCTAAAATTGCTAACAATGCTAACCAGGTTGATTAGCTAACTTAGTTAGATGTTTTTTGCAGTTATGCTAAAAATGCTAACTATGCTAACAATGTTAACTATGCTAACCATGCTAACCAGCTAACTTGCTAGTGAGGACTTTTATTTTGAAACATTTGTTGCTAGGGTATCCATGGTGGCCACTATCAGGAAGCAAGAAGTTACTGCAGCATAATCATGTTGGTTGCTATGGAAACGGTCATAAACGCTTAATTTTAATGATTGGTATGTTGATTGCTAGGTACATGGAGGTTTCGTGTAGTTGACTGGAGGCATAGTTGATAACTGACAGTTGGAATGGTTGAACAGTTAAATAGTTGAGTAGTTACAATGGTTAAATGATTTAATAGTGTATTATTGCAGTGAGGACCTTTATTTTGAAACAGTTGTGGACAGAGGAAGTAGTGAAACAGAATCTGTAGTCTAAATAAGATTGTATGCTTAAAGCCTGAGACAGAAGGTGCCTCTCATATAGCGTTTACGCGTCCTCTCTCGCTCCTCGATCCTCACTGATCTACATAAAGAATGATGGAGCGGCAACAATGGGATAGTCTAGCCCTTCTTCTATCTTTCTTTATGTAGATCATTGAGGATCGAGGAGCGAGGGAGGACATATAAACGCTGCTTGAGAGGCACCCACAGTAAATACTTTGAAAGTTGTATGTAGATAGTCTAATTAATGTTGATAGACAGAATGTTTAATGGATGTTGATAGGCAGATTGTTTAATAGATATTGATTGACAGTTTAATGGGTGGATGAGTGAATGGTCTGAAGAAGATGAATGGATAGAAGGTTGGATGGAATGTGCCTTATATTCTTGTTAAGAGAGACACTGATACAGCTCTCTGAGAGTAGTTGATACAGGTGTAATCAATTTAACTGGCTAGTCTTAAGAGACAGTGTGCTTAAAGCCTGAGACAGAGTAAATCATTTAAAAGTTGAATGTAGATAGTCTAATTAATGTTGATAGACAGAGAGTTTAATGGATGTTGATAGGCAGATTGTTTAATAGATGTTGATAGACAGTTTAATGGGTGGATGAGTGAATGGTCTGAAGAAGATGAATGGATAGAAAGTTGGATGGAATGTGCCTTATATTCTTGTAGACTGGAGAGACACAGCTCTCTACTGAGAGTAGTGGATACAGATACAGGTGTAATCAATTTAACTGTCTAGTCTTAAGAGAGCCAGCGTATGTAGCCTGAGAGAGAGAGAGAGCTGCTGCAGGTGGGGCTGGCCACCTGGCATAAGATTCTAATTGCTTAATGATCCGATTGTGATGTCATAGAGGCCAATGTTAAGTCTATGGGGAAATTTGTAATAGTTTTTAATTTATAGTTTAAAAAGTATAAAAGTTACAAAGTTGAAAAATACTTAGCAGCCTTCCCCTATTTAAGACCTACGTTGCGACGTTTGAATGAAGTTTCTAAGTTAAACGGTTCAAGCTGAATAGAAAAAATGAATTTGATCAGCGGAATAATAAGAAGAAGAAGAAGAAGCCTTGGAAGAACAGTACAGTGCATTTTCATGCACTGTAATAACACACACTTACACTTTTTATGTTTGATCTGCTACAAAGATTCTACATTGAGCAGCTCTCTGTTATGGTATGGCTCACTGTTCAAATCACACCAGCTACTTGATCAAATGTTTCTCTGTGTTACCATGGCTACAGCATCTTTTGAAACAGCCCAAATAAGAGAAGGTCAAATGAGGCATGTGATATAGGACCATGACGAGCATCTCCTACCTCCACCCTCCACCCCTGTCCCTGGAAAAGATCTGCTGTTGCAAGCCCCCACCTACAGTACCCTCTGAAAACATCTCCTGTGGGTGAAGCAGTTGGTAACATTTGGAGTGCATGTATGGAGGGGACACACTGTCCATCTTCCCCCCTTTTACCACAAGACGTTGTCTCTACCGGAGGATTGATTAAGAATGTGTGTGTGTGTGTGTGTGTGTGTGTGTGTGTGTGTGTAGAAGCATTGTGTCTATCGTTAAAACACCTGCCCGATCCCACTCATCCCCACCCCTCCCTTTGTCCCTGTGTGCCGTGTACTGAAGCGAGCAGCAAAAACAAACACTGTGGCGTCACGTGAGGGCGAGACATGAATGATGTCTTGCTCGGACCGCGTCTATCAGCCCTCGTTCGACCCAGCTGTGCTCTGTGACTAACAGTGCCCCTTAAAAACGACGCCAGCCTCTGTGCCGCGCTGCACCGGGGGCAGACGAGGCCTCCGGGCAAATAAATCACACCTGCTGCGCCCTGAGAGATCGCAGGGAAGCCGGGCAAGATAAATCTGGGCTGTCCAGGGCTGGGCGTCTTTAAAAGAGAGTGATGGTCAGCTCCGTAAGCTCATGCATTCGTAGGATGAACGTGGAGCTGAACCAGTCGAGCAAAAGGAGTTCCCACAGCTCAACCTCTACATCAAGGTAACAACAGCAGTGACAAGGGTGTGTTATTCCGGAAAGCAAATATAGACATGAATATGTTTAAAGAGTGATTTTGCTCTGACAGGTTGAACTTGTTTCACCTGAAAGGAAACAAGATGGCCTGAGCTCAGAGGCAGACATCCCTGGTTCCAGAGAGTAAAAGGCTGTGTCCAGAAGTCAAGCGTGCACGCTGGGCAGTGTGCATTTTCCGGAAGTTACGTCAGAATAGACTGTCCGAAAGTCAAGCGCTCTCACTAGTGGGTACTTCGTTTGGCGTGATTTCCAAGCGTGCATCGATGCATCTTTTTTGGCCTCAGATATCCCATAATCCATTGCGCAGCGCAGGTCAAGCTCCACACGTCATGCAAATCGTCAACACACCCCTCTCCCCGAGTCAGGTGACGCCAACTAGTTAGTGCTGTCCAAATGTAGGTAGGGACGCATACTGAGGAGCGAGCTAACTAATACGCTACTGGGAAGAAGGTACTACCCAGCGTGCACGCTTGACTTCTGGACACAGCCAAAGTCCTGCCATATATTCTCTCTACCTGTGCACTACCTGCACAGTCCTGCCATATATTCTCTCTACCTGTGCACTACCTGCACACAGTTGATATCACTAATTATCTGATCTACCTGGCAGCTAATTAGGATGAGCTGGTTTACTAAATGGTTGGATCAAATACTTTGACTTTCTGAACCCGGGATGTCCGCCTCTGCCTGAGCTGCAGGAAAAAGCACCAGCAGCAGAGACTCATAGGTGTACTGTACCTAGCAGTAAGATAATACCACCACAGTGGGACTAGACAGGGTCTAAATGCATGCTTTACAATAGATAGGATAGCACGTATGCCATTTACTGTTGACATGAGGTTACCACAATGCTCTGGTTTGAGATATGAGTGGGGGGCCCACCATGACAACCCTGCATTGGAGCCTGGTGGTGCTGGATCGTTACGCCCCATATAGCCAGAGGTTGGTGGATCACTGTCAGCCCACTGGGGACAGACCTGGGGCATATCGGTTTTCCAGAGGTCCACTTGTGGGTTGCCTCAAACACCCCACTGTTTTGCCAATATTGTGGTCCATTTTATATACTTCATTTTAATAACAGTTTTATATTCACAACAAGTTGCATTAAAGGTGATGGTGGTCCAACAGAAGACCTGAAGTGGCACATGATATGATGTAGGATTTTTGTGTGTGTGTGCTAAACAAAGGATTTAAATGTATCTTAAAATTGTTATTATTGAGCAGACAAAACATTCTTTGTCAGAGTGAACAAGCAGAATACAACCGAAGATGCCGTTGCAACACAGTTAACGCTCCACCGGAAATAAATGAGTTGGCTAAAGAGCCTTCTGTGTATTGAAGTGCTGACTCATCTTCTGCTTTGACTGCTCTGCCACACATTTCCTGTCAGGGACGTCTCTAGGATCAAAAGAGAGAGGGGGCTTAGCCCCTAGGGTTGTAGGTGACGTACACACCGAAAAAAAATCACACCTTAAAAGGGCTTCAAAAAATTGGAATTAAAAGGGACACCATGCCAAGTTTTCACTTTTGCAATATTGCTGATTATAACAGCACTCTGAGGACTGTTATTGTACCTGGCTAGTGGCGCTCACAGAAATGCTAACAGTGGTGGCCAGATGAGACCAATAGGGGTGGGGAGAGGGCTGTCATTACACTAGGTATTTCCATTAATAGTATCCACTATAAAGCATCACAAATACATTAGTACTTTGAGGCTTCGGATATTTTCAGTGTAATTTTACTATTACCAACATGCTATATCCTCCATCGTAATGCATTTTCATTATTCCATTTTTTGTTTTATCTTTATTCAGCCAAAAACAACTTTTTGACCAACAAAACAAAACAATGGCTTACTTTACAGAGGAATGCTTCGTATCCTGTTCGGTAAGGCCTGCTGTTTAGTTTGATACAGTATATGGCACCAAGCACCAAGCCGCTAATATCATTGGAAAGCTAGCTACAGTACAGCTAGCTACTGTACAGTTCCGTCCATTCATGATATCTGTGTGATAAGAACTACGTCTAGACAGGGTAAACCCAGCCCGGTCAGCTGGCAATTGCATTTTGCCTGGCAGCTCAGGCTGGAAACCTGCACATTTATCTCTCCTGCTTCCTTTCCACTTTTGCTGGAACCAATCATAAACTGACTTATCCACCAGGTGCACCTGGATCGTTGGTACAATTGGTTGAAGGACTCATCCAAGTGTATAAATACAGCACTCCCCAGGCTAATGTTCAATCTCAAAAGTTTGAGCTTGATCTGGTGATAGCCAGGCTATTCTCCGTCACCAATTCAAAAGAGAATAATGCAAAAAAGGTATTATTGTTTTTTAAGGAGGGGTTGATCATCTAAGGGTGTCTTCAGCCCCTCCAAAACAGGCCTAACATTGTCCCTGTTTCCTGTTATGTCCATATCAGTTGGAACTGTTGAAGAATTAATTATTCTATTCTGTTATTAATCAGTTATAGTTAGTCAAAATAAAGGGCCTTTGACCGCCTTTACTTTACACTTTGCTACTGACTGTTACTAGCCTACTACTGTACAAACAACAACATTAAAAATTAAATTTTAGGTTTGAATTGCAATCCAAGTTTAATTAGGAAATATAAATAGAGATGTAGCCCATTGAATGGTTCGTTTTAAGATAATGCCGCCAAGCCAAAGTCTATGACTACCTAAGGTGAAATTGTGTTTCACAGATGGGAATTGCACACTACAACCTCAGACCCATTTGCCTCATTAAGGCATAGGCCTATGTTAACGCACTCTGAGAATTTGCATCTGTCCTCCTGCACCTGTCTCCGTAATTCATTGACCTCAGTCGTTTCATTCTTCCAACACAACTAAATCATATGTTTTGTGCCTTTAAGTGTATAAAGTTAACCCACACAGACAAGTCATCAGATCATCTGAAGGTAGCGACGCTCCCTCTACTGGTAAAAACAAACATGTAAGAGCATGACAAATGAGAAGGAGGGGTGCGGGGATTGGGATTTACCGACATCCCTGATCAAAAGCCCGCGCTTAACACGAGATGCCTCCCGTGGGAGCGTTCCGTAATTAACCTCTCGACCGCGGGAACATCCCACCGTGAAACAGTATCGGGGAAAGCCAATGGGCCGTGGTCTCCTAAAGAGCTCGCGTTTGTCAACAGTCATATCTCACGGTCCTGCTCAGTCACGGGGAATGCTTCACCGGCATCACACCCCAGCACCTCACAAATGTAATATAGTAGGCTAGGGAGGGAATAAGATAGCCTACTTCTTCTAGCGTTCGCTCTTGATTGGTGAGCCGGAGTTTAGCGATGTCGCGTTGGTGAAGTTTCTCAGCGCATCCCACAGTCTTGTGGAGAGGTTCCGTTCTAAATCACGCAGTTATATGGCTCCAAATACTTCACAGTTATGTGTCCACGGGGACCGCATCCAGGTTTTTATGACGCCTCGGGTAATTGAGCTGTGGTTGAAGTATCAGCCAATCTTTTACAGAAGAGATAGCTTACCATTAGGAAGAGTGTATAATGTTATTTTGCACACATTGCTGCTATCTCTCGTTTTCGATGACATAATCAGTTTACCACAGTGTGTGTTGTGATAAAGGGAGGGACGTCCGCGAGGTGTAGGTTGAATGCAGATGGCTAATTTATAACCTAAATGTAGTAGAACCTTACAAACCTTCACATTAAAGTCCTGATATGCACCAGGAATCTCTGACACATTGGCCAATGCATAATTGTAGAAGATAAAGGAAAATAATAGTTAGTCTGGCCTCTATGTTTATTTTACACAATATTTTAGATGACTACACATTCTTACCACCGTGACACTAGTTATTTGTTCTTATTAAAATCTGAATTAAAATCAGAGAGCATCTTTGATCTGAAACATCAACCAGCTGATGGGCAGTTTTAATGCAGGATTTAAGGCATGTTGTCAAATGGAAAGAAGATGTAACGTAAGTCCATAACGTTTTTTTTCTCCATGCTGTAGGCACAGCCTTTACACCACTTATCTCAATTACAAGACATAAAAATCCCCGGAGAGGGAACGATCCTCTCTGTGATCTTCTAGCTTATGTCTTCGCCCGTCTCATAAATGTTTTGATTAAAAGACATGTACTCGCTCTATCCGGAGGTCCGCGGCTGAAGAGGATCCAATTAACATTTGGGACGGGAGCCCCACAGGGAGTCGTTCTAAGCAACGGAACACCGAATCGAAGCGGGCGGCGGGAAGATTTACACTGGCCCACTCCCCCCCTCTCTATTGCTCTGCACTGCGCGATGTCACACGCTGACAGATCTGACAGCACTATAGTTCACACACCGTCTGCAGAGAGTGAGCGTCGCTGAGAAATATACACTGCCAGAACCACCACCATCAGGAGCCTTGATTTGCCACTATCACAGGATATGGGCCTCTATCTTCTGCATGATCATTTTCATGGAACAGTCTACGCATCATAAATTGTACTATTGAACAAAAGTGGGAAATATCTGCCTCTCTGTTTGTCTTTCTCTTAGACTGATGTGCATGTGCGTGTATGGTATGCATGTGTGTGTGTGTGTGTGTGTGTGTCTGTGTGTGTGAGTGTGTGAATTTGGGCATGAATGCATGTCTTTCATACTATGCACTTTGACTTCCCCACTCCAGCTCCTCTATACAATGACTGCTCTGAAGTCTCTTATGGGCTCTTATCTGCCCAGGGTGTGACATATGACATGTATAAAGCGACAACTGCAACTCAAACAATAGATGATATGATTGATTGCTGATTAATTTCACATAAAAACACACAACACATTTTGTGTCATAATATTCAGTGAATGTTTTCCCCCTCCCAAAACAAACAGTGTGAAACAGTTGAGAAGGCAGCCCTGTGTCTTTGAAGGGAAAACAGCCCTGACAAGTTCAAACATTCACAGACCCCAAGGCAGGCAGTGGAGGGGCCTGGGGGGCTTCTGGAGTCAGGCTGAGTGGGGAGCCTCGTGCCTGGGCCTCGCTGGCTGGCATGGTGGGGTGGGTGGTGTCTTTCTCCTGGAGCTGTGACAGGTCCGTAATGAGCGCAGGGACCCCAAAAGGCCCTGGAAGGAGTGTGTGTGTGTGTGTGTGTGATGGTGGGGGGTCACTCCAGTATCAGAGCTCTGACAGCACAGCCGAGACCCTGTTTACGCAGCCCCTCACACTGTCAATGGCAGGCGTACACAAGGTGGCAGCCACACAAACAAGCATTCACACAGGTACGCACGCACACACACACACACACACACACACACACACACACACACACACACACACACACACACAGAGAGAACCATTCAAACAGGAGAAAAGAACTAACGCACACACATATTCACACTGAAAGCAGCTTTCCAGACAGTAAATATTAATGCACACATCCATATATTCAGCCATACACGCAGACCAACATACTACTTTGAGCAGTCTGACTCAGAAATGAAAGGTTACCGAGTGTGACAGGACTACACAGCTGTTATTAAGAAACAGGAACTGACAGCTGTTACGAACCAAAAGAGCATTAATGCAAAACCTCTTCTTCTTCTCCCTGCCTCAACATGAAGCTCGTTTCCCTGGCAGATGTGAATAGATCTCATTCTACCACTCCTCTCCTCACAAGTCAGTGAGATACAGTACAGCGAGAGAGAGAGAGATAGATAGAGAGAGAGAGAGAGAGAGAGAGAGAGAGAGAGAGAGAAAGAGAGAGAAACTATGCAATTGAGGGCCAAAACCTTTGAAATGTCAGGCAAACAGCTGCCCCGGCACACTTTGAAATCTCTGCCAGGGAGGAGAGTCTATTTTCCCCTCTCGGTGTGGAGGAGCAGTGTAGCGTGGGCCACTGGCAGATGGTGTTGTGCCGGCTGCTGCCGCTGCCTCTGCCGCTGAGGCTGCCGCTGCTCGCTCGGCAGGCAGCGGACGCAACAAGTGTGCAATTACAAACCCAATAAGGACCCAGACTGTTCAAAAACAACAACACTCAGGGGAGATTTGGCTGTGTGTGTGTGTGAGAGAGAGAGAGACAGAGAAAGAGAGAGACAGAGAGAGAGAGAGAGAGAGTGTACTGTATGAGTAAGAGAGGCCCAGTCAGGGGAAAAAAAAGAGTGAAAAATTGATTGACCCGTAAATTTTCTTCATTTCCTCTCGCAAATAGAGCGCTAAGTGCTGGGAATGTGCTTTATGGAGGAAGCCAGAGCATGCTTAATGCAGCGCTTATGTGCCTCACTGCCTGCCTGGGCTGCTCTTATTAAAGATACGGAGATCATAAATAACATACCCTTTAAGCTTCAGACTTCAGTGATTAGGATCATGCTTACGATGTTGATAATGCTGACAATTTTGACAGTGCAGACAATGTTGGTGATGTTGAGGATAATGTTGGTGATGATGACGGCAATGATGAAGAGGATGACGATGATGATTATGATGATGTTGGTCAGACAGAGATACAGTCAAAACACTCTCCACAGTATGATGCCAAAGTGAATTTCTCTGTTACTGAACAGAGGCAACAATATTAAATGTTGTGTATTTCCACATCAGTGCTGGCAATTCTCCAGTGTGACTGATTAAGCACAGAGGCTCCCGAGTCCCCATCTGACTCTAGACACACACACACACACACACACAGTGCTATTTAAAGTGGCAAGAGAAAGCGCTGTGTTTGACCACAGGATCCTGTGTGGGTTCCTTAAATAGGTGCTGACGGAGCACAGGAAGGGGGGGGGGGCACGCCCCCCTGCCTGTCTTTACCGCAATTAGGCACTTGTATCTGCTGGTCTGTGAATGTAAGTAGCCTACCGCTGGGTTATTTTCCTGCCACAGTACTGTCTGTGGTCTACACATCCCTGACACCTGTGTGTTAACCGTGTGGGGGGATGGAGCATAGGGGTGACACTGGACACACTGTCCCGCTCCAGGGTGAGGGAGTGCAGCCTGGTCCTATTATGTCATACACATTCATAATGTACAGAGAGTCTGGCCACTCTCCATTGCCAAGTGTGAACTTCCTTGAATGCGGCCACTCTGTTGATGTTTAAAACTATATTGGATCTGCTCAGAGCCACTCAGATCTGTCATAACCAATCGCTAATGTTTGGTAGTGACGTGACATGCTCAAACTCATGGAGGTATTATAAGAACTGGAGAAAGTGAACAAGTCCCACCCCAATTCATTTCAATGGGAATGCTAGGCTAGTGAAAATTGCCAAAATTGAAAGATTTTTTTCAGGCTTCAACATGGCGTTTCAAGGGACTTGTTTCCGGTGCCGTTTTACTTCGTCAATTAAGTGCCAGGTTACTGATTGACGTAAGGTACAGAAGGAGAGCTCGTTCCCACACTAAGCTCGTGCATGAGCTGAGAGTGGAACAGCCACCAATCAGCATGAGGAAAACGGCACCGGACATGATGCATTTCTGGAAATATTCTGGAAAATGGCAACGAGGAAGTACCTTGCTAATCGGCGAAGCTAATCCTGATCAAATCCTGACCCCCTGCTCAAACTAGCGCACAACCTCAATGTCATCGTTCTCAGCTACCCCCTCTGTTCGCTGATTGGACCTTCACATTTTTGTTTTGAGAAAACCTGCGACTATACTGCAGACCCAGACAACGTAGTGAAGGGAACTGTGCGGAACTCCGTATGAAGGCAGAGCCAGGCTAGTGGGAGTGGGGATCAGGTGGAGAACTTGAGGATCTTCATTTCTCTGTATTGAAGACTGTGGAGACAGTTCTTCACTGTGAAGTTCTGCACATTTAATAGGAGAGGGTGGTCGCTGTCCGTGGTGCTGATTTATCTATTCCAGCTCCAGCAACCACTTCTCATCCAGTTCAAGCAAGACTATGCAACAGTTTGCAACCTTTTGATTTTGAGTGTTCTAAGTGAATCTACTTCAGTAATCTACGTTATTCATACTCAATCTTTAAAAAATACTTGTGTATGCTCGGTTGCTAGCGCTAATAGCGCTATGGATAAAACGGTAAAAACTGGCTAAATTCGGAATGCTCGGGTCAGGATAAGGTCATCCCACGTCCATGACTCTAGTTTATGGTCATAGTTAACATCTAACCCATTTAACACTGGATTTCCCCTTTGTATTTGCATTCTGTCAGGACACATTATTCAGTAATCTGAAGTCAAGAGGGAGACTGTGTTACTGAAAGATTCTGGCTGCCTCTGCTGATATCAGTCTCCTGTCCATCTCTGGGACGCGCTATCTGACATCAGAGTGAAAAAGGAGAGAGGGAGAGGGAGAGGGAAAGAGAGAGAGAGAGAGAAAGAGGGAGAGAGACTGTAATTCTCCTGACCACATTCATGGTTCAGATTTACCACTATTCTAATCAACAACTGCTATGATTTGTGTCTGTAATGTGGTAGTTGCATTTTTTGCATTTGGTTTGTTATCACAGTAAACCTATACGTAACCACAATTGTTTATTTAACTGATTGTAGGTCGGTTCATGCCTGAACTGTTTGTTAATTCTGGACCCAACAGAACTTGCATTGTGCTTGGATGGCATTCTCTTTCAACAAAGGAAATGCCTGCGGTCATGGAAACAAGTCAGCATGTTTGTTTGTTTTTTCCTGGCAGTGAAGAGAAGCACTCTTTGCACATGTAATAATTTGCGTCCCTAGAAGTCCTGATACAACAGAGGCAAAAGAATGCACAGTCACTGGTTAAAGACATTCAGAACACCACACCAAAGAGAATTAAAGCGGTGTAGTAAGTAATCAAGGATCTTTGACTGCACTCCTTGAAGAGGATCCAGCCAGGAACACTACGTACCTCCTTCTGAAAAGGCATCTTAAAAGATCTTTCAGCAAGATTCGCAAGTCTATATACTATATGTTCATTTAAAGAACCTTCTGTATATCAGAATCAATTAAGAATTTTGGGACAGTGATTTGAGCCAGAGCCCTATGGCTCTGATTTGAGCGTTTTTGATGTGAATGGTATTGTATGAGCCTGAAATCTTCCTGGAGAAATACATGCAACCTGAATGTTTTCTTCCAATTTATGGCTTTACATGATATTCACATATTTGTTCAGCTGAACATATAGGCGTCCTTAATATGTGGGTACCCTATGAACCAAAAACCTTGTAGGTTACCTTCATTCCAGATGCAGCTTGGCTCCATCAGCTTTGGAAACAAACAACCTCTATTTGAACTGAGCTCTCCCTCTATGTCACTGAGAGCGAGCAGCGCCATCAGCAGGATTAGCTCAACGTTGTAGCGCTAGTTGAGATGAAGCAAACAGCGTCTCGGGCTCCCGTCCCATCGTAAATCCCCGCAGCCAATCCACAGGAAGCGCGCGCCGAGAGCCGAGCCTAATGCGGAGGCCTAATAAACCCCACTGCTGATGTCGCGCGTGCGGCTGGAATTAATTAAGAGGGAAGGAAGGCAGTGTTAGCACCTGTTTACTTAAACAGTCTCTTTGATGTGTGTTTGCATTCATTGCGGCGAGGCAGCGGTGCTGGTGTTTTGCAGGGACTTTGGCACCTGGTGGTCGAATTAGTTAAGTATTAGCCTACCTTAACATGATTTTACAGTGGGTCTCAGTCGCTTTGACATTTTATCAAACAATGTTTTCAAAACAGTAAGTTTCTAAAAACAACCTGTGTAGATAGCATCAGACAAGAGGGCTACCAGATGCACCAGAGATTCATAGCACATTACTGCATGCCATTGTTCCATAGATTATTGCATGTCTCCAACTAATTTCTGTCCGATCTAAGTCCTGGCAACGCAAAAGGAAGAAATGTACTTTGATTGGCTTTTGAGCTTAAATATCACCAAAAACCGAATGGTCAACGCCATTTTTAATTCCCCATAGTCTCACTAACAGTAGGCCTAATCGACATTTTATCACTCCTGCACTCATTTTTTTTTAATCTGGACGAAAGCAATGAGATTAAAACCCAGGTTAGAGCCAGCCTACCTACTGGCAACATGATATATTCCCCTGCATAGCACTTGAATTAAAAGAGCTGCTTAATAAAATACTCCAATAAATGTTAAAGAGCAGCCTGGTGCTGAGCGTCTCATTTCACAGTCAAAACATTTCATGTGTGATAGTGCTGTAAGTGAAGGCATGCCAATGCCTCTACTAATGAGATTAAAACATTAACATTTGACGGAAAGTGTCGTCTCTGATCTCTTTCCAAAAAAATGCTCCTTATTTTCACATGCACACACACATACGCACACACACTTTGGTTGGGCCTCCTTTGGCGAAGGCCATGCAAATCAGACCTATGCAGGTTCCAGCGGCCCGCTGCATTCATTATGTATACAGCGATAGCAGAGGCTGACCTTTTAAGCAGCCCTGTGAAGCGCCAGCACGGTGCGCACACACACACACACACACACACCTCCGTGGGGGTCACCGGAGCGCTCCAGTCAGCATGGCGGAGGGAGAACACACTCAGGTGGGGATGACCAGTGGGTGGGTGATGACGCTGGCTTCATCAAAAAGGCCACGGGGTTGTGTGTTTTTTTTTTTGTCTATGTGAAGAGGAAAGACAACGGTCAACATTTCATTGACAAATAGATAAACCTACCCAGGCTTTCAGTTCAATCCAATACCTGACAGAATACATCAAGCAAGTAAGAAAAGAATTTCACTCACCAGTATTTTAGCTAACTGGTACAGAGAGACAGACAGAGAGATCTCTAGATACTTTATATACAGTAGTGCAGAGACTGAGCTTTTCAGAATGAACCTGGCAGATGAGATGCTGTTAGCTTCTCAAATATATATAACAGATGTTTGTTTTGGACACCAAGTGTTCTTCTGGGTCGTTTGGTAAACAAACAATAGCCCTGAAGCTTATGAGCCATCGCCGGCACACCTGGAGGGCTGGATGCCCCAGCAATCAAACCCACAGTCCTATACAAACATCAGCTGCCTCAGAGAGGCCCACTGCTACACTCAAGAGTGTGTGTGTGTGTGTGTGTGTGTGTACGTGTGTGTGTGAGCGTGTGTGTATGTGCATGCACTCGTGTGTATAAAAGAGTGTGTATTAAAGACTATGTACCCACATGTGTGTGTGTGTTTGTGAGTGTCTATGTGTGTATGAGTGTTTGTGTGCCCTTGAGTGAGTGTGTGTGTGTGTGTGTGTGTGTGTGTGTGTGTGGTGTTAGAATGTCATATTCCTGTGGCAGATGGCCATGAAAAGGTTACAGTAAATTGGCAGGAGGCTGGCAGAACTAGGCTATAATCTGACCGGTACCTCCCCCTGGCATCTAAGTGTGTGTGTCTATTTGAGTGTGTATGTGTGTGTGTGTGTGTGTGTGTGTGTGTGTGTGTGGGCATTGGTAGAGGGGTATCACTGGCAGACACCACCCCAAGAGGTCGTTTGGGTAGGGAGATGGGGGTTGGGGTGCGCGTTTGAAGTCAGCGAGCAATAAAGAGCCCGTGGAGCCGTAAGTCGGGCTCTCTCCAGCGAGACGAGCGATCGATCTGGGCCCCACTGTGGACGTCATGCTTTCATCCACACTCCCCACCTGAAAAGGGGGTTGACACACTTCTGCGGAAAAGCTTAACTCCATCACACACCTTCCTGTTTCAAAGCAACACATGTACATTTCTCAAATGGGTCACAGTTGTAAGACTACTGATGTTAAATTTGACTCCTTAACCACTTCCACTGAATCATTTTTTACCAGTAATATTGTTAAAAACAGCACCAAACCTCATCAGTAGCTTGCTCAGGGTCTCTACACATAAAACAAAGCACCAACAACGTAGTTTGCAAACCCAACATTTATCACAGAACACTATTAAGAACACTTACCAACTGGAACTGGCAGGAATGTCGAGATCTCACCTGACATAATCACCTTATATGGACTCTCCTTCGAGAAGAGCTGGTAGGGAAACAGTGCATACTGTACATGTGTGTGTGTGTGTGTGTGTGTGCACCACAATGCCAGCATTGGCATGAGTGCTTCTGTGCGTGTGCATGTGAGTACGTATGAGAGTGTGTGTGTGTGTGTGTGTGTGTGTGTGGGTGACTGTAATGTGAGTGCACGTTGTGGGGCAGCCGTGGTGTACTGGTTAGCGCACCGGGCTTGGAACCGGAGGGTTGCCGGTTCGATCCCCGACCAGTCCACCATGGCTGAAGTGCCCTTGAGCAAGGCACCTAACCCCTCACTGCTCCCCGAGCGCCGCTGGTTGGGCAGGCAGCTCACTGCTCTGGGTTGTGTGATTCACCTCACTGTGTGTTCACTGTGTGCTGTGTGTTCACTAATTCGGTTAAATTGGGTTAAATGCAGAGAACTGAATTTCCCTCACGGGATCAAAAAAGTATATATTCTATTCTATTCTATTCTAGTATGTGCCTGAGACGTGTGTGTATATGTGTGCCTGAATATTTGCGTGCCCCAGTGCCAGCACTGGCCTGTGGTCTGGCGCTCTGACCCCCCATAATGAGGCGCCATGTACTCTTGACACCAGAGATATGACCTTATTAAAGCAAGGGGAAGAGGAAGGGCCACAACAATGAGAACATACTGCTAATGATGGAGAGAGAAGAAGATAGGAAAGTAGTGTGTGAGAGAGATAAAGAGAGATAAAGAGAGAGATACTGATTAAATAAAGAAAAGGGAGAGATCAAGACAAAAATGGTGAGAACTAGAGATAGAGAAATGGACTGACTGGCTGACAGTACTTGAGAAACCAGATGTGTTGGGTGTGTGATAAGCCCAACGAGGCTGCAGGCTAAAAAGTCAAAAAAGTTCATAATTCTTTGTTATTTCTGTCAGAATGTACAGTATTTGAATAAGCACATGGTTTGTGGAGAATACGTTGAAGGAGAGTGAAGGTCTGTCATCTGTCAATCTTCTAATGCATATACAGTAGAAGGGTAGATTTAGCTCTTGATTCACGTAAAGCATAATGTGCTTAAAGTTGATGGAAAAAGTGTATGCTAACATTTTCCAGTAACATTAGCCATATGCATCAACTCTGACGACATCAATGTATGTTAAGTTAATTTTTATTATTAAAATCACAATTACAGTAACAAACACTTCAGCTTCATTTTTTAAAAAGCAGAGAGCAATTACAACCACAACTACCACTCCCAAGAATGCCTAATTACAATAATAAAAAATAGATTACCTTTTGTTCTTTATTTTCAAAAAAAGAAATAAAACAAAAAATTGAAAAAAATGTCCAAAGCACTCACTGGTGTGTGTCTAAGTACTTAAGTACTAAACAAAAAGACAAAAAGATCTTCCAGCCTCTGAGTTCAACAAAATCTCTTTTAGGACTCATCAAACAGAGGAAAGATATTTCTTCACACAACTACCCTAAACACTTCTAACCGTTGAATCATTCCAATCATTAACACCACCCTTCTAAAGGTACCTGAGGATCTATTCTTTCCAAACTAACACAAATGGATGTTATGACAGTATACGCATACAAAATGGGGTATGGGACAGGACAATGTATTATATTATAGGCTGGGTGAAGACTTGTGGGCTGGCCAAACAAAACGTCTGTGGGGTTTTATAACGGCCTCCATGTTTTTTTTGTTTTTTTTTTATATCTCTACTATTCATTATGTCCCTTTTACTGGGCTCCAGGCAGCCAATTCAATTACGCAGAAGAGAAAAGACAGAAAAGGGGGGGGGGGGGGGGGTTACAGAGTAAAAGAATTAAAGACAGAGAGGGAGAGAGAGAGGGAGGGAGGAAAAGACAGGCCACGAGGAAAAGCCACAGAATGGGGGAACAGAAAAAGAAGAGAAAAGAGAAGTGAAGTGCTAAGACGGAAGGAGAGAAGGACAAAGTCAAACGGAAAACAGCGGCAGC